>NW_015177027.1:85760-118295 GCF_001447785.1 Gekko japonicus | reverse complement strand
TGTATGCAGTAGCCCAATGGCTCGCTCACAACTTTAGTGCCAGCAGCTCACAAAGTAGAATTTTTGCGCACAAGGCTCCCCCAGCTTAGAGGGAACATTGCCTGTGAGGTAGGGGGGCTGAGAGAGCTCTGACAGAAACTGCTCTTTTTCAAGGACAGCTCTTATCAGAACTATGACTTGCCCAAGGACATCCAGCAGGTGCAAGTGGAGGAGTGGGGGAATCAAACCCGGTTCTCCCAGATTAGAGTCCGCGCACTTAACCCCTACACCAAACTGGCTCTCTCACCTACAGGATGGAACAGACCCACAACCATTCACATTAATCTTTGAGGGGAAGGGGGACAGGGGGGCTTTGCCTTTTAGCATCCCAGACACAAACAATTTTTTGCATCCAGGAGAGTACAGGGTAAGAGTTGCTAGAAATTACCGGGGGGGGAGGGTGGAAGACGACGCCAAGCAAAGTGGTAGACGGTGCCATGCCCAGTTCCTCAAAGTCCATCCAAAACCCACCCCTTTAGCAGATCCTTTCTTATATGCCCATGGAAATGCCAATTGCCACTTGGGGGTCAGGAAGCAATTTTTCTCCAGGCCAGTTTGGCCAGGGATCCTGGAGGTGCTTTGTTTTTTTTTACCATCTTCTGGGCATGAAGCAGGAGTCACTGGGGGTGTGGGGGGGAAGTAGTTGTGAATTTCCTGCATTGTGCAGGGGGTTGGACTAGATGACCCTGGAGCAGTGTTCCCTCTAAGCTGAGTTAGTGTGAGCTAGCTCACAGTTTTTCAGCCTCCAGCTCACAGATTTTTGTCTTCGCTCAGGAAGGATGACTCCAGGGCCAACTAATTTATGCAGTAGCCAAATCGCTCGCTCACAAATTTCATGCCAGTAGCTCACAGAGTAGAATTTTTGCTCACAAGACTCCACAGCTTAGAGAGAACATTGCCCTGGAGGCCCCTTCCAACTCTATGATTATCATCCCATGGACTAGCTCGTGTCTCTGGCAAGATGTATACCTCCAGCAAGGTTGGTATGAGCTGCAAAGCAAAAACTCCTGGAGTGGCCGGAGTCGCCAGTTCTGAGTTGGGAAATTCCTGGAGACAGGAGAGGGAGGTTGGAGGAGGAGCCTAAGGAAGGTGGGGTTTGAGGAGGGGAGGCACCTTAGCAGAGTACAGTGCCACGGAGTCCACCCGCTGAAGGTGCCATTTGCTCCAGGGGAGCTGATCTCTGTAGCCGGGTGATCAGACGTAATCCCAGGAGATCTCCAGGTTTTACCTGGAGGTTGGCAAGGCTACAGCGTAATCAGGAGCTGTGTAAAACTTAAGGAGCTGGAATTGTTCCTCTCGAGACACGTAGATGCTGGCCACCTTCTCGAAATACCCCGTCCTAGGGAACATGAGGAAAAGAGGGCCGTCTCTCAAAGCTCCAACTGCATTGTGTGTTTCTGGATGACCCATCTCTGTTCCATATGCCTTCCTGAATATCAGAAACACGGAACAAAATCTCTCCCAGGCCTGGGCTACGGTCCACTGAATAGATCGCGGCAGCATTTCTTCTACAGAGCCTTTCCAAGAAGATGCAGGTCGGGGGAGAGGCAGGTTGCCAAACACTCCTCACTAATATGCAGTTAGACTTTCACTGATCAGTACCGTGTTATTTTCCGGTGAAGAGAAGTCAAACAGCCATTATTCTACAGAGCCAGGTAACAAAGGGCCTTTACTGCCAGGATATTCTCTGTTCTGTACATCACACGCCTTATTTTGGCACACAAAAGCAAAGGGACAAACTGTCACAGCTAGCGAGAAGGCAGCCGGATTCTGCATTGTGCATTCCACATTTGAGAGCCAGTGTGGCATAGTTATTATCCAGTTAGCATCTGGAAGACCCAGGTTCGAATCCCCACTCGTGCCATGGAAGCTCACTGGGTGACCTTGGGCCAATCACATTCTCTCAACCTAACCTACCTAACAAGGTTGTTGTGAGCAGGGGTCATTTCCTGCAGGAGCGCACAGGAGCGGAGCTCTGGCAGTAAAGAGCCCAGGGGTCGGGCACATGAAACAAGCCCCACCCCCTGCTCCCAGCAGCCCTCAGTCAGAGCAAGAAGCAGCCAGGTAAGTTGCAGAGCTCCCCCCGGCCCAAAACACTCCAGTGGCACCTTCAAGACCAAGTTTTATTCTGGTACAAGCTCTCCCTCCTCTTCAAGGACAGATCTGCACATTCCCCCCTTCCATAGCTAGCAATCCAAAACAGTCCAGTGGAACCTGAGCGGTGGGTGTTGCCTTCTGACACACTTCTGGTGATATCAGGGGGTGTGGCATATGCAAGTAAGTTATGCTAATGAGTTATGCTAATGAGCTGCTGCACCTTTTTTTCTACGAAATGACCCCTGGTTGTGGGGATAAAATGGAGAAGTGGAGAATGATGTAAGCTGGTCCCCCTTGGGGCGAAAAGTAGGGTATAAATGCAATAAATAAATAAATATTCTGGTGGGAGGGGGTCCCACAAGCTGCCATCTTCTCCAGCCTCCGAGCATCCTGTTTTAAAAATGTAAGAACAAAAGCGGGGCCCTGATGGATGATGATGAAGAAGAAGAAATTAGATTTATTTATTTATTTTCACTCGGAGTTTCAGAACGGCTTACAATCTCCTTCCCTTCCCCTCCTCACAGCAAACACCCTGTGAGGTAGGTGGGGCTGAAAGAGCTCTGTCAAGAACTGCTCCTGAGAGAACTTGTGGCTGACCCAAGGTCACACAAGGCACCACCAGCAGTTGCATGTGGAGGAGTGGGGAATCAAACCCGGTTCTCCCAGATTAGAGTCCATGCTCCTAACCACTACACTAAACTGAGATCAGGGAAGTCACTTAGTTTGGCATCACCCTGTTTCACACAGTGGCCAAACAAACTGGGCACAGAGGCCAAGGTCCTTCCCTGCTGCTGCTCTCCCCCCAGTGCTGGTATCCTACCTCACAGGGTTGTTGTGCAAGTCAAAAGGGGGGAAGAGAATGATGTAAGCTGCTTTAGTCCCCATTGCAGAGACAAACTGTACGTTTCCTCCTGGGGAACCATTGTTGCCAATCTCCAGGCGAGGGCTGGAGATCACTCAGAATTACAACTGCTCTCCAAATGGCAGAGATCAGTTCCCCTGGAGAAAATGGTGGACTCTGTGTCCTTATACTCTGCTGAGATGGCCCTCCTACGACAGCCAATGTGACGTAGCAGTCAGGGCTTCAGAGCACAGTAGAGGCTTCAGGTGTGTGTGTGGGAGACGGAAAGCTGAAAAATGAGGGGCAGATAACGGGAGGTTGATGCTTGGCTAGGAAGGAGACAGAATTGCCAACTCTAGGTTGAGAAATTCCTGGAGACCTAAGGAGTGGAGCCTGGAGAGGGTGAGGTTTGAGAGGGGTGGGACCTCAGACAGGTACAATGCCATAGACTCCACCCTCCAAACCAGCCATTTCCTCCTGGGGAACCACTGTTGCCCATCTCCAGGTGAGGGGTGGAGATCACTCAATATTACAACTCCTCTTCAGGTAGCAGAGATCAGTTCCTCTGGAGAAAATGGTGGACTCTGTGTCATTATACCCTGCTGAGGTCGTCACAACAAATTGACGCTGAGTACTAAAGGCCAGGGCACTCTCCCAGGGCCTCTTTCTAGAGACCATTGTATTTATTTCCACAATGGTCCTTATTCCTAGTTCCAAAAACCTCCAGAAGGGAGTTTTCATTCCAGGGCAGCGCCTCACTAACAGGGGCCCTTTCTGCACTTGTATTTTGCCCCCATTTCTAAGCACCTCCTATTCTTCCATTCTGCATTCCCTCCCACTTTCACTTCCAGTTTTTGTTGGGGCTTTCTCTTATTTCTGCATTTGATTTACAGGAATCTGCTTTCAGACCATTTCCAGCACACTGTTGCCCCATAGCTAACAAAACTCCTTTTGCTGCGGTCTTCCGGTTTATGAAGCAGCGATGGTGGACGCTCTCCCCAAGCCGCGGGAGAGCGATCCGCACACCAGTGGTCTGGAGGGGTGCCACCTCAAGTGACACCCCCACGGAGCCTTTGCGATAGGCTCCAGGCCAGGGGGCTTTTGAGGGGTGGCCTCTTCGATGGCATAATGCTGGAGAATTGAGGCTCCCCTCTGCCCTGACGGTCCAGCCGCTGTGTGGCCCTCAGGCACTCGCTGGTTTGACCGGGACAAGCGCCGGAGATTGAGCGGAATTGCAATTAATGAGCGAGGTCAGAGAAACTAACCGACAATGAACGTGAGTTCAAAATAAAAGGGATTACTTTAAAAGCCAAGTCCCCCGACAATGAACGTGAGTTCAAAATAAAAGGGATTACTTTAAAAGCCAAGTCCCCCCCCTCCGCTGACAAAAGCGGGTGCAAAGAGGGATGCCTCTTGTGCAATTGAACTGATAAGTGATATGAAAGGGAAGAGGGGAGGAAATACAACGAGTGTGTTTCAGAGACTTACTTGATTTTCGTCATCGTGAGGCGAGTTTTTTCGAGTCGTGAAGAAGCGGTAGAAACTGTAAACAAAACGGAGAAAATGGCGGCCCAGCAGAGATAGCCGAAAACGAAACTGCCAGGCAGTCAGAGCCCAAAACCGGAAGAGGGAGCAGACATCATTAAACTCCTAGCGGACATGCTCAAGCCAGTGATGGAACAACTTGATGGTATTAACCAGCAATTGACTGTGATGAATAAGAACTTTGCATCTCAACAGCTCCAGCTGAATGAAACGGAGAAAGAAGTGGAACAGGCAAATGAGAAAATTAAAGAGGTAGACACCACAAGCAAGAAATTGAAGAAAAGAATGGGAGAAGTGGAAACGAAGCAGAATGTCCAAGAAAACCGTTTGCTACAGTTACAGATGGAAAAGGCTAACATGATTCTCAGGTTCCAGGGAGTTCCTGAAGCAGAGCGGGAGGACCTGAGGAAGGTGCTTAGCAAGATCATCACTCCAGTAATAGGCTTAACAGCGGTGGGCGGTCCCGGAGGGTGTCATCTTTAAGATCAACGATAAAAGAGAGAAGATAGACTCCACCTTTAAAGCCAAAGAGTTTTTGCGGCGTCAGCTGGGAACAGAGGAAGAGTCTAAGGAGGAAGAAACAAAATCTAGTGACTCTACCACCTCTGGAATGGAAGAGGACTCTGCTACAGAAAAGGGTGCAGGTCCCACCAGAGTTGTATACAATTTTAGAGACAGAAAGCCGAAGTGAAGGCAGAAGGACTCAGAAAATGGCCTTCTGAAGCGAAGAACAAGAAGATGATCAGAAAGCTCTCTATTTGAAGCTGTGATAAACAAGAACTCTACAAGTATATTGTGATATCAACACTTTTAGTACTAACACTTATATTAACAGGGATAGGATCTCCTCCTCTTGGGGTTTTAGCATAGTGTGGTTATCTTTCCTTTATCCCTAGTTGTAGTTCCCTTCCCAATATTTTCTTCGTAGTTCTGTAGTCTATTGCAAAATAAAAAATATCCCTTTCGGGGGTTTAAAAAACAAACAAACTCCTTTTGCTGCAATTCTTTGTTCTCATCCACTTTCGAATTGCTAATCCTTTCTAAAGTAGAATTGTTTCTGCAGGTATTTAAGTACTTGCCCACTGCCCTCCCCCTGTTTCCGCCTCTCTTTCCTTAGGTCGATGCTCCCTCCCCATTCTGTTTTCTTTCTCTCCTTCTCCAAAGACAAAAGAGGATGTGCCCTCCTGTTCATAAGAAGGAATCAGTAAATATAAAGGACTAGGGGATTCCCTGCTCTCAAATGTGTCAGTCTTGCATGTGTGGGCCTGGTTTTCCTCCTTCCTTCCCTCTTTTTCCAGAATGACGGCGGGAGGGAGGGGTAGGCAGCTGGTTAGCTAAAAAAAAAATGCAGGTTTTGCTTGTAGATGCAGAATGCATACAGAATACACAAATCAATAAACCGGAAAGGGGGGGGAAACCAGTGCAGAGGGAATGCGTGCAACTGTGAAGTCAACCCTTATGGCTTGACTCACTGGATTCTCCCGGAGCAAGCTGTCAGTGGAGAAAGGGCCAGGGGCAGAGAACAGTGAGCTGACGGCAGAGGGGTGCTCGGAAGTTTGAAATCCAAAAGAAATACACGTTCCAGGGAGCAAAATAAGTCATGCCCCGATCCGTCCTTAGAATCATACAATCACAGAGTCGGAAGGGGCCATATAGGCCGTCTGGTCCAACCCCCTGCCCAATGCAGGATCAGCCTAGAGCAGTGATGGCGAACCTTTTAGAGACCGAGTGCCCAAACTGCGACCCAAAACCCACTTATTTATCGCAAAGTGCCAACACGGCAATTTAACCTGAATACTGAGGTTTTACTTTAGAAAAAAACAACCCATACATTAACTTAAGAGGATCCAAACAAAGTAAGGAAAGCAATCCCAAAGGCTTTCATTTACGTAAAATTATTTGGCAGAGAATTCGACACTTTAATGGTGGTCTGGGCCTGGCTGGGGCGATGGCACGCGTGCCCACAGAGAGGGCTCTGAGTGCCACCTCTGGCACCCGTGCCGTAGGTTCGCCACCACTGGCCTAGAGCATCCCTGACAAGTGTTTGTCCAGCCGCTGCTTCAAGACTGCCAGCGAGGGGGAGCTCACCGCCTCCCATGGCAGCCCATTCCACTGTTGTACAACTCTTGTCAAAAGGTTTTCCCTAATATCCAGCCGGTACCTTCCCGCCCCCAATTTAAACCCATCGTTGCCAGTCGTCTCCTCTGCTGCCAAAAGGGACAGCTCCCCTCCCTCCTCTAAGTGACAGCCCTTCAAATCCTTCAAGAGAGCAATCGTGTCCCCACCTAACCTCCTCTTCTCCAGACTGAATGTTCCCAGAACATTCTCCAGAACTGCACACAATACTCCAGGTGCGGCCTGACCGATGCAGTGTGCAGCGTTTCTTCCTTGAGAAACTTCGAGTGGGCCGAGGCAAGACGCAACCCTCTCCTGCCTCAGCTTCCCGCCCGCAACGCCGGGCTGTTTTTACAAAGCTGACCTGGGACATTTCAGCACTTCAGAGGGAACACAGAGAACCAGCAGGCATGTGCCGAGTTAAAACGACCTACAATTGCCTTGCTTGTAATGGTGTCGAAATTGCCTGTCGAAGCAGCTTCCTGGTAGGCCCTTCTCAGAGCACAGTTGTGGGGTTTACGGAGATAATTTCAAGGAAGAACGTTGAGTGCATAAGAGCGCACGGATAATAAGCATTTGCCTTTGAAAAGCGGGACACGTTTCCTTTTTATTTTCTTTTTTCTTGAGCCCCCGGAGGGGATTTTTTATTATTTTTTTAATCAAACCACAAAACTACTACAGAAAAAAGGGAAGGGGGGGGATTACATATATAGGATAAAGCAAAAGAACCCACTACTAACTAAAAACCCAAGAGAGGAGATCTTCACCAGCTTAGTTACAGCGAATCTTCACTTCACTTAGATTATTATAAACTGAGTCAAACATTTGTATTACTTTCTTTTTCTTTAAATCTTAAATTTAACGTTCTAGAAACAGTAACCCCCCAATCATCCCCTTTCAGAGTTCTCAAAGGCACAATTCAGATTCCTTCCGCCTTCACGTTCCAAGGGTGCTGAACTGAGTGCCTGGGCCACTTGTAAAGAGGCAGCTTAGGAGTATTTATACTTCAGGTTTCATTCTTCTCCTGAAAATGGCCCTGGGAATGGAGAAAGCTTCACCCCAGTTTCTTGTGCTATACTCTGGCTCCTTGTCAAGGGGGAGTCCTCACAGGTGTCCAGGTACAATATTGGGGGAACTTAATCTCCCAAGGCCTGACCCGGATGGCACAGATCTCAGAAGCTAAGCAGGGTCGGCCCTGCTTAGCACTCGGATAGGAGACCATCAAGGAAGCCCAGGGTTGCTACGCAGAGGGAGGCAATGGCAAACCACTTCTGAACGCCTCTTGCCTTTACAATCCTACGGGGTCGCCATAAGTCGGCTGTGACTCAAAGGCACTTTCTACCACCAATCTCCCATAGCCCTGACCTAGATGGGCCGGGCTGTCCCGATTTCGTCAGATCTCGGACGTTTTAAGAAGGGTTGGCCCTGGTTAGTATTTGGATGGGAGACCACCAAAGAAAGAGACAGGCCGTGGCAAACCACCTCTGAACGTCTCTTGCCTTGAAACCCCTGCCTGGTCACCACAAGTCAGCTGAGACTCGAAGGCGCTTTCCGCCACCACCAATCTCTCATGAGCTTGGGGTATCAGACCTTGGCGTACATGTCCACAAGTTACAACGAACATACGGACAATCCATACGCAGTGTACACTTTTCTCTGCATGTGCGTTAAGTCATCTCAGGCTCCATTCAACATGTGTAACAGATGAACGTGTAACAGCTGAACCACGCAGAAATTCCACCCTAGTATGTTCAGCAGTTCTGTTTTTCTCCAAAAGGAGAAGAGAAGAGAGGAAGAGGATTTATACCCCGCCCTTCACTACCCGAAGGAGTCTCAGAGCAGCTTGCAATCTAATTTCCCTCCCCCTCCCCACAGTAGACACCCTGTGAGGTAGGTGGGGCTGAGAGAGCTCTTTTGAGCACTGCTCTTGAGAGAACAGCTCTGAGAGACTTGTGACTGACCCAAGGCCACGCCAGCAGCTGCATGTGGAGGAGTGGGGAATCAAACCCGGTTCTCCCCGATTAGAGTCCGTGCTCCTAACCACTATACTAAACTGGCTCTCAATGGTAGAAGAAGGTATGGCCAGGACAGAATCATGCTGTTGGGAAGCCAAAAGATCTGTGGGAGAGAACCAGCTGCAGGACCCACAGGAGTGGGGCTGGAATAGATAAGGGATGCCTGATCAGGGATGTGTGGCACTGGGGAAGCGATGGTAGGGAAAAGGTTGGAAGCTAAATGACGGGGCAGGCCGTCAGTATGGAGGGGCATCGGGAAAGCTAGCAAGGGGGAGCCAGGGCTAGAACCTGAGGAAGGTCAGAAACGCCACTAGGAATACATTTTAAGGGGCTGCCAGTGTTTTCACCAGGCCCTGCTCACGTGTGCTTTTGATGCTAGCTCACTCTGCAAAAATCAGATTCCCCATGGGATGAACCGCTCCCCCGCCAGCTGATTTCTGCGTACCAGGCTGCTCTTCAAGGGCAGAAGAGCAGCTAGGCTGGATTTCCTGGTCAGTTGGCAACCTTTATCAATGGGTCCTTCTTCTGCCCCTCCCCATCTCCTTTTTAAAATTTATTTTAATTTTTGTATTTGTGTGTGTGCCCCTGGAAGTCATGTCGGCCTCTGGTGACTGACCCCTACTGGGGGCCTGGAGGATATTCAAGGAGGTGGCTGAATAAAGCCTGCCCCTGTCCTCCCGACTGCTGGTATTCCAAGGAAGGCCCATTCTGCATCTAGCATCCGCTCCGCTGTGTTACCAAACCCACCTTGGAACAGAAATTCCCCTCTACACTGCAGCCCACTTTCCCTTTCCTTGATTGTCGGACTCTATGGTAGCCTCCACACTGCGCGCCGGTTGCACTCCCTTCGATCTCTCAGTTTTACGGTACTGTCTGCATAGATTTATGGCCGTGCAGGGGTGACTCGGCAGGCGGTACGGCCTTGGCCCCCGGGGTATTTGAATGTGGTTTTGAGCCGCTTCTTTTTCTGTTCCAGTGTGGGTTTGGTGAAACAACGGAGCAAATGCTAGATGCAGAAGGGGCCGAAGTCTCCCACCCAAGTACTGACCACAGTTGACCCTGCTTAGCTTCCGAGATCTGGATCCAGGCCCCTTCCCATCTCCTTGTGGTGACGCCGCATCTTGTTACCTTCCAAGCTTTAAGAGCTTTAAGAGCTGCATTTCAGGCAGAAACCCAACTGATGCAGCTTCCTCCAGCCTTGAGATTCAGCGGCAGAGGACGCTGCCCTCACTCAAGTTCTCCCTGGTATTAAGGGAGCAGTTCCTCCAGCCAGGAAGAAGCTGGCAATCTTCCTGCCCTACTTTCGTGTGTACCTTGCCGCTACACATCACATCACGTCCAGCTCCATCTCTGGCTGCTGCCAGCAAACTTGAGGGCTCTGACCACAGAGCTAAATCAATGCTGCTGACACCCAATGGCCGGGGAGCCACATGCGGCTCTCTGAAAGGCTACCTGAGGTTTTCCTGAGCACCAGTCCCCACCCCACGTCTCAGCAAAGTGGGTGATTTTTTGTAGACATTTGGACCATTTCGACATCACAATGGATCCAAGAGAATACTCACAGATTGATTTTTAACACACCATGCAACTTGCCCCCGATGACAATTAGCCAGTTTGGTGTAGCGGTTAAGCGTGGAGGACTCTAATCGGGGAGAACCGGGTTTGATTCCCCCACTCCTCCACATGCAGCTGCTGGTGTGACCTTGGGTCAGTCACAAGTTCTCTCAGAGCTGTTACCTCAACAGCAGTCCTCGAAAGAGCGCTCTCAGCCCCACCTTCCTCACAGGGTGTCTGTTGTGGGCAGGGGAAGGGAAAGGAGGTTGTAAGCCGCTCTGAGACTCCGAGTGAAGGGCAGGGTATAAATCCAATCTCTTCTTCTTCTTCAAGGCTACCACTACACCAAACTGGCTCTTGAAATGACTAAACTGAGGCTGCTGTACTTTGGTCACATTATGACAAGACACGGGTCCCTGAAAAAGGCAATCATGCTAGGAAAAGTGGAAGGCGACAGCAAAAGAGGATGACCCAACCCAAGATGGGATGTGGGCAGGACGGAGCGGGTGCAGAGGAGAGCGACGAGGACGGTGGGGGGGGGGCGCAGCCTGGAGACCAAGCCCGAGGACAGTGGTGGCGAACCTCTGGCACTCAGAGCCCTCTCTGTGGGCACGCGTGCCATCGCCCCAGACCATCATTAAAGTGTCGAATTCTTTGCCAAATAATTTTACGTAAATGAAAGCATTTGGGATTGCTTTCCTTACTTTGTTTGGATCATCTTAAGTTAACGTATGGGTTGTTTTTTCTAAAGTAAAACCTCAGTATTCAGGTTACATTGCCGTGTTGGCACTTTGCGATAAATAAGTGGGTTTTGGGTCGCAGTTTGAGCTGTGGTGGCTCAAGTGGTTAAGACGCTGAACTGCAGGCTGTGGAAGGTCAGTAGTTCAGCGGTTCAAGACCCGGGTGCCGCAAGACGGGGTGAGCTCCTGTCTCTAGTTCCAGCTCCTGCCAACCTAGTAGTTCGAAAGCAAGAAATTGCAAGTAGATAAATAGGTACCACTTCGGTGGGAAGGTAACGGCGTTCCGTGCGCCTTGGTGTTTAGTCATGCCGGCCACATGACCACGGAAACGTCTTCGGACAGCGCTGGCTCTTCGGCTTTGAAACGGAGATGAGCACCGCAACCCTAGAGTCGGATTCGACTGGCTTTCGAGCAAGGGAACCTTTACCTTTACCTTGAGCACTCAGTCTCTAAAAGGTTCACCATCACTGCCCTAGGAGGAAAGGCTGAGGGATTTGGAAATGTTTAATCTGGAGAAGAGGAGGTTGAGGGGGGACATGTGATCCCTCTCTTTAAGTATCTGAAGGGCTGTGTCACTTAGAGGAGGGCAGGGAGCTGTTCCTCTTGGCAGCAGAGGAGAGGACTCGCAATCGTGGGTTTAAATTAAGGGTGGGAAGGTACCAGCTGGATCATAGGAAAAACTTTTTGACAGTAAGAGCCAGGGCCCTCAGTTTGCAAGACCTAAGCAAGGCTGTCAATGAGAGGATGTTTTGACAGTCATTATTTCACTGGGTCACCTTATGGTGGAATAGACTTGACAGCACTGAACACACGCACACAGAGTCGCCAACTCCAGGTCGGGAAATACCTGGATTTTTGGGGGGGTGGAGCTTGGGGAGGGCAGGGTTTGGGGAAGTGGAGGGACCTCATTACGGTATAAAGCCATAGAGCCCACCCTCCAAAGCATCCATTTAGTCCAGTGGAACTGATCTCTGTCATCTGGAGAACCGGCTCTAATTCCAGGAGATCTCCAGGCCCCACCTGGAGCTTGGCAGCCCAAGGCACCACACAGGGCATACAGTAGTATGCGGCTCTTTGGGGTGATGGGAACTGCGGATGTGGCTCTCCACAACCCAAAGTGAGTACCACCGAATTACAGATAAGTAGAAGCAGCAGGAAACAGCTTGTGAAGACGCACTTGTGGCTAGTCGCCGCTGTCATGTTGGATTTCCTGCCCCCGGCCTCTGCCCCTATAATAGCTGCACGACAGAGAAGCTGGGGGAGTGAAGTTTTCCCCATCACAGTTCCATCCATGCCTGGAAAAGCGACAGCTTGTCATACCCTTGCCACAGGTCTCGGAGCCCTGCCGAGGGGAAGGGGAAGGTGATCCGGCACTCACCTTGCAGAGTCTGACAAAGAGTTTTGTGCTGCTCTGAAGCTGGCATACAGCCGAGAACACCCATCTAGCGAAAATAATCTGAGATCCATCTGACACAGGGTGCTCTGAGGCATGGATGTTTGGGCTGGAACCAACACCGTTCATCTTTCAGGAACGAATCAAGCCCAGTTTCATTCCTCTCTTGAAAAGCGTCCTCTCTGTTTTCTTTGTTTGGGGTCCACGTGTGTGTGAGAGATCCCAAATAAGCAACCATAAAGAGTGTTTACCCTTAATCGGCCCAAGTGCATCACACATATTATTGCACAACAAACCTGTAAGGTGGGCCAGCCCGATGACCAGCCATATTACAGCACTTTGAGGCCAAGGCATTTAGAGGGCCAGTTTGGTGTAGCGGTTAAGAGCGCGGACTCTAATCTGGAAGAATCAGGTTCGATTTCCCACTTCTCCACATGCAGCCGCTGGTGTGACCTTGGGTCAGTCACAAGTTCTTTCAGAGCTGTTCTCTCAAGAGCAATTCTCAAAAGAGCTCTCTCAGCCCCACCTACCTCACAGGGTGTCTGTGGTGGGGAGGGGAAGGGAAGGAGATTGTAAGACGCTCTGAGACTCCTTCGGGTAGTGAAGGGCGGGGTATAAATCCAATCTCCTCCTCCTCTTCTTCTTCTTCATAATCATCATCATAATCAGGCTACTTTCTTGGTTTCCCCACAAAGCAGCAGACGCTCAAAATATCAGACATCCGACGAGCTCAGGGCTGAGCTGACACTCGAACTCGTGACCCTCCACCTCCGAGCCCCTCCACACTACCCCAGGCAGAGCCTTCCAAACTGCCAGAGAAAAGGCAAAGGGCTGGAAGAGGATGAGGCTCACTAAGGCATCCACTGAGAGCGAGGGAGACACCCCTTCGGATCTTGTGGATGCTATTGGGCAGCAGAGTTCTCTCTGCATTCGGCTCAGCTCACTCCCGTCGTCAGCAGCAGCAGCAGCAGCCGCGGCTCTCTTGGCTCACACAAGCGACCACCTCGCAAGGAACAGCTAATCCGCCTCCCTCACACTCAGTCCCTGGGCTTGCCTCGGAGGAGCGGTGGAGCGGGGCGCCCCGGCCTCTCATCTCCAGGTGTCCCAGCCACATCTTGCTTTGAAGAGCATCTTCTACCTTGCTGGGGAAACCACCCCGATGCTCACCTGGCAGATGGACAGAGGGGAGGCATCGGCCCCTTAACCAGCTGAAGAGGCAGGTGACCCCCCCCGCGCCAACATCATCAGCAGCAGAGGAAAGGTAGGACTGCGATTCCGTTCGGCCCCCCCCCCCCCCGCCACATATACAGACCTTTTCAGAACGGGGTTAGACAGAGCTGATGCCAAGAAGTTGTCTGTCTCCTTAAATGAGCCTCCGGGAAAGGCAATTCATTATTCTTAGCGGTACTCAGAAATAAAACCAATAATCATGACTGCCTTCCCAAAGGCACATTTCAGAAGACGGACAACTTTTTAAAAACGTCTCTGTGGGATTTAGCGGGGTAGGGAGCCGGGCGTGTGTCTCTCTCCCCCACTTGAAGTGATCATGTATGTATCCATATATACGCTAAGGATATATGATTTATTACTGGGCATAAATGTGCGCTTCCTTTCTCACTAACAACACCACCACCACCCTGGCTTCTGTCCTCTTCCCTATATGGAGTTGCAGTATATCCGCAATTAAGAGAAGATGATCAAATGGCTATTTATTTAAAACATGTATCGCCAAAGGTTTTTCTCCCAGGCGACCCGGGAGCCAAAATAAAACCCATTTGACCGTCACAAACAATTACGCTCCAAGAGACAATGGCTGGCAGACAACTGTTGATCCTGCTAAACCATCCTCAAGGGGAAAAGCGACAGGGGAAACCGAGGAAGGGCTGACTGAGAGGGCTAAAACAGAGTTAGCAGGAAGAGGAGCTGAATGAGAATCGTATCCGAGCCAAAGTCCGTTCAGCTTGGTGCTCTGCCTTCATCCACGGTCAGTCAAGAGGTGTCTCGGGGAAGCTCCTACTTAGAGCATTGGCGTGATGGGTACCTGTTGTTGCTGGATTCCAGCACCTAGTAATCAGAGGTAGACTGCTGCTGGATATAGAGGCTCCATTTCGGAAAGTGCAAAGCTAAGTAGTCCCATATCCTTACACTTAGCGTGACACTGTTCAGAGCCAAATTGGCTGTAAGAGCAGTATCGTTAAAGTAGTCACATATCCAGTAGATCTGGGAACCAGCAATCAGAGGTAGACTGCTTGTGAATATGGAGGTTCCTTTTTAAAGAGAAAAAAAACAAAGTAGTCCCATACCCAGTGGGTCTGGGAGCCAGAGATTACAGGCAGGCTGCTTCTGAATGTGGAGGCTCCATTTTTTTTAAAAAAAATGCAAAACGAAGCAGTCACATATTCAATTAATCTGGGAGCCAGTGATCAAGGGTAGACTGCTGATAAATATGGAGGTTCCATTTTAAAAAGTGCAGAACTAAGAAGCCACATATAAGATGCACCCAGGAGCCAATCATCAGAGGTAGACTGCTTCTGGATATAGAGGTTCCATTTTAAGAATAAGCAGGGCAAAACTACAAAGTCACATATGCAATGAACCCCAGGAGCCAAGAGGCTCTTCACCTGTGTCTTTCCCATGAGACAGAATTCCTACATGGACCTATGCTACAAAGCCACATGTTTGCATGGGAGGGGGAAGAGGGTTTAACACAGCAGAAGACCCGCTTGGCTTGACCCTGCTGGAATCTGTTTCCAGCACGCCCACAGTGTGCAAGAATTCTGCTATGGAATGGGAAATGCAGACCTACCTGTGAAGAAAGCGGAATGGTCGGGGGGGACCAGAGGTCAGCATTCCAAGTCCAGTGGTCAGAACAAGACTCTCTAGCATATCAGGAAGGTGAGACTGTGAGAGAACTGTGGTGGTGGTGGTGGGGACAGAGAGGGTAGTGTTTACAGAGGACTAAATCTAGGGTTGCCAGCCTCCAGGTGGGGCCTGGAGATCTCCCGGAACTGGAATCCATCTTCAGACTATAAAGATCAGTTCCCCTGGAGAAGAGGGTCGTTTTGGAGAGACGACTCTACGGCATTACACCCCACTGAGTTCCCTCCTCCTCCAAACTCCACCCCCAAACCGCCAGGAATTTCCCAACCCAGCGTCGGCAACCTAACGCGATCCCCTGAACCAACGCAGGGAACGGCGAGTAAGAGCAACGGTTGCCAACCTCCAGGCTGGAGATCCCCCGGGAGGACAACTGACTTCCCAGGCGCGGGGATCCGTTCCCCTGGAGAAAACGGCCGCTTTGGAGGGCATTCTAAAGTCCCTTCCCGGACCCCACCCCGAAAACCTCCAGGCATTCCCAACCCCGGCGTTGACGATCCCAGTTAGCACCCACCCAAATCCAGGGGAGCAGCGGCCCCCGGACGTCCGACGAGCCGGCGTCCCGCGGGGCGCCCGAGTTCCCACGCGCGCCCTCGTCGTCTCCGCCCCAGTCAACGAGCGGCTCCCCCGGCGGCTGCCTGTTTGCGCCTCGGCAGCTGGAGGCGCAGCCATTAGCGCGCCTAATGAGGCTCGGCCACTGCCAAGCACGTGGCCCCGCCGGGCCCTGCTGGCGCGCTATTTACGTTGCGGGGGAGCCGCTTGGAGAAGGGCGCGCCGCGGTTAGTCTGCCCGAGCAACCAGGCCCCGGCTGGATAGGTGTGCGAGTGAGTGATCCGTGGGGGGTGTGGCCGGCCCAGTTCCCTGCCTTACAGAGGCGCAAGCTCGACGGGCGCCGCCCAGCCCTGCAAATACATTGGGAAACCACGATGCATTACGCTACCCAGGGCTTTTTTTGTAGAAAAAGCCCAGCAGGAACTCATTAGCATGATAGGCCACACCCAATGGCAGACACTCATTGGCATATTAGGCCACACCCATGATACTACAGCACATTAGCATATTAGGCCGCACCCCCATGTTACCAGAAGTGTGGTCATCCAGCCACACACCCCTTTTGCTTCTTATTCTGTTTATCTTGTTTGTTGTCAAACAGAGCTCTTTTTGTAGCAGGAACTCCTTTGCATGTTAGGCCACACACCCCTAATGTAGCCAATCCTAATGAGTTTCTGCTGTTGGGTGTGGCCTATTATGCTAATGAGTTCCTGTCGGGCATGGCCAACTCGGGAGCCTGCGTTCCTGCCCAAAAATAGCCCTGACCGCTACCCGTTAAACATTGAAGGAAGCCCCAACATTTGGACTATGCCTTCTACACGGGGTAAGATAACATGTGGAAATCCAACCGGCGCAGCTCTCCCGAGATGAAGCCAAAACGGCTGCCTCTCAGCCCACGTTTGCCACAGCGCCAGGAAGGGAATGTTGTTTCCGGTATTACGGGTTGCATTAATTTAATAATAATAATAATTTTTAAAAAACCAGCGCCATGCACTCATTTTAAAACGTGCAAAGCGCGAGGGAGCAGTGCCTAAGCAGTTTATGATGGCCGGAAGGAGGCCTGTCTTCCCTCCCTGCCCCCACCCAACCGATTGCAAATACGTTTAGAAGAAATGCAACTCAAGGCACCCAGAAGGGAGAAAAGGGGTGGGTGGGCAGGGCCGGCCCTATCAGTAGGCCGGCTAGCCTCTGGCCTAGGGCCGAGCGCTGAACAGGGCGCCAACTGCCTGCCCTCCCACCAAAATCCCCAACCGTCTCTCAGTGGGGGGCAATGTTCTCCCTAAGCTGTGGACTCTTGTGAGCAAAAATTCTACTTTGTGAGCTACTGGCATTAAAGTTGTGAGCGAGTGCTTTGGCTACTGCATAAATTAGTTTGCTCTGGAGCCATCCTTCCTGAGCTAAGACAAAATGTGTGAGCCAGAGGCTAAAAAACGGTGAGCTAGCTCACACTAACTCAGCTTAGAGGGAACACTGGTGGGGGGTGTAATTCATGCAGGAGTGACTAGGAAAGTTAGGCTGGGGTGGGAAGGCAAAAGCATCATATAAAATGTTAAGCCCTAATATTCTGTGTCACAACAGGAAAGTGAACTGAGGGAAATAGGGAATACTTGGGGTAGGGGAGTGCCCACAATCTCGGTGGCACTCCCACCTGAAAATGTGCCACTCTCTGTCTGGAACTGTGCTTCAGCTTCCTCTGCAGAAGTCGAGCCAGTTCCCATTTCTTCATGATGCGAAGCAAAGGGTTGGCAAGGCAAGTCTGGATTGGGAAATCCCTGGAGATTCAGGGATCTGGCCAGGATTTTGTGGCTTTGGGGGCAAATATATATATATGGTGGGGCTGCCATTATTTTCCTGTCTGCCTCTGAACAACTGTACTTTTAAAATAATAATAAAGACAATAATACTACTAATAAATTAAATTAAATGCAGCGCAAACGCACACACCCCACAACAGCCACCCCAGACATAAATGAAATACAAAAACACCCCACCCTCCCCCTGTCTAAAGCAATGAAATCCCTTACCATTCTCAGAAGGAAATCTTGTGGGGCTGGCCCTTTAAGGAAGGGGGCGGAGCCCCCAATAGTCCAACTGTAGCTGAGGGCCAGGATGGAGTTTGGGGATTAGAGGGACACCACAGTGGGATACAGTGCCGTAGAGTCCACTTTCCAAAGCAGCCATTTTCTCCAGGGGAACTGGCATCTTTCTTCTGGAGATCCGTTGCAATTCCAGGAGAACTCCAGGCCCCACCTGGAGGTTGGCAACCCTAGCGGAATGCTTCACAGGGATCATTGCCTTGTGTCTCTGCACAGGAAGAGAGCTTGTGACAAGGGCGGTAACCCAAATCCAAGCCTCCATGTAGCTGATGGAGGGATCTCTAACCCAGCAAAGATTTTTAGACAAGAATAAAGGAAATCCCCAAGGCTGAACTAGAGTCCAGGAAGCGCCTTAATGGAAAGCAGCCATTGTGGGAGCTTTTTTTTGTATAATGCGCTGCCGAATGTTCAGACCGCACCTGGAGTCACCTGTAAGTTACACAATACCTGTACAGAGGCCCAACAATCGCTCGGTAAATAACGCTGCCTCAGTCACGTTGCATAACAGGATCACATCATTCTGATCTGCTACGGAAGATAACAGACGAACGCTCGAACTGAGAGCTCTCCCTGGCGAATTTCCCATAACTCAACAGCCAGATGTTGCATTCTGGAGAATATGGTGAAGCAGGTCTCTCCCCTACTCCAACCTAATCTCGTGTCCAAAATCTGAATGAGACCTGCCAAACCTGAAAATTCTCAAAACCCCAAAAACTCCAAATTCTACTGCTTGGCTATTCAGTTTCGGCTTGCAGCTTTGGAATGACTGGATTCGTTTTCCCCTCCCTCTACGTTCAGGGCTAATTAGCTTATATGTCTCTACATTTAATTAATCATCAGTGCAAATCCGCAGGGAGATTCCAGAAGGCCAGAGCCGGGTTCATCTGCGGCAGCCGAAACAGGGCCTTGTGGGCCCCTTAAAAGATTAAAAAATTGATCCAGGCAGAAGCTTTTATTATCATTCTGTGTCCCCACGTAAGCACACGAACGCATAACACCAGGACCAGGCAGGAGGGACAATAATAGCTATTAGTAGAGATGCTGTTGGGTGAAGTGAGATATTGAAAAAAATGGTATTTAGCAGAGATAAGATGGTCCAGCAGTGCCAGAGTTAAAATAATTCAGACTCAGAGTCCATGTGTGATTAAAATATAAAGTTTTTACTAAATTCTAGCATGGGGAAGGGTAACTGGGATGAAAATAAAAACAGAGCAAATTCTGCTACATCCTTACTCTACAAAGACAAAACTAGAAGAGAGCAATTATGGCTACTCTTACTTCTTCTTGAGAACAGCAAACAAAGATGGGAAGAGGAGCCATAAAATGCTAAAACACTTTGACACTTTCGTCCCAATCAAACTCCTAGATCAGGGAGAAAATTCCCGGGCTTCTTACAGCTAAAGAACATTGGTTACATGAGAAACATGTGACTTCCTGTGAGTAACATAAACAAACATTTAACCCCAGATATACTGAGTGTTTTCAACTTGTAATACCCAACAGATGCCAACTCTGTGTTTGGAGTTTTGGGGGTGGAGCCATGGAAAGGGGAGGGTTTGGGGTGGGGGGAGGGCAGGGTAGAATGGCCAAGAGCCCACCCTCCAAAGCAGCCATTTTTGTTCAGGGGAACTAAACTCTGTTGTCTGGAGATTAATTGGAATCTGGGGAGATCTCCAAGCCCCGCCTGGAAGGTTCACCCAAACAATACAAAGAGAAAAATACGTTTCACCCAAACAATACAATCAAGCGCAGGTTTACATTCAGACAGCACCTTGTCAGTAACACTGTGACTAGTACAATGGACGAGTGACAGCATTACTGACAAGCTGCTGTCTGAATGTAAACCTGCGTTCGATGCCTCGAAACATATTTTTTCTCTATGCATTGCTTGGGCGAAGTATATTTTTGATCATATTTGATACCAATATTTTGACAGCAATATTGAAAAATATCAAAAGAATAAGGCATAAAATGGTTTTACCATAAACATATGTTTATTGTGAAAAGGTAAAGGTTTCCCTTGCTCGAAAGCCAGTCGAATCCGACTCTAGGGTTGCGGTGCTCATCTCCGTTTCAAAGCCAAAGAGCCAGCGCTGTCCAAAGACGTTTCCGTGGTCATGTGGCCGGCATGACTAAACGCCAAGGCGCACGGAACACTGTTCCCTTCCCACCGAAGTGGTACCTATTTATCTACTTGCAATTTCTTGCTTTCGAACTGCTAGGTTGGCAGGAGCTGGAACTAGAGACAGGAGCTCACTCCAGCATTCGGCGCACCCGGGTCTTCCGACTACCGACCTTCCACAGCCTGCAGTTCACCGTCTTAACCACTTGAGCCACTGCAGCTCTATGTTTATTGCACACAGTGATATATATTTTTGTAGGTCTTCCTAACACTGTCACCTTCAGTTTTTGTATTTCCCACCTGGAAGTTGGCAACCCTAGTCATCGGGGTGTGTGCCAAACTAAAAGACTCTTTTATGAGCTCTGCCAGATGTTGCTTCTGACGCAGCTTATGAAAAAGCTGAAATCTTATTGTGCCAACGCTGCCACAAGACTCTCTGGTCTTATATCACGAGGAGAGTTTGCTTTCACGAACCCCATGGAAATGAATGGGAGCAGCAACAGATAGCGCCTGCAGCTCTTGATGCTGACAATCATCTAGACCCAGCGTGCCAAACTGAACAGCTCTGTTTTCTCACCCAGCCTGACGGCTTGGAATGACATCTAGACCCAGCGTGCCAAACTGAACAGCTCTGTTTTCTCACCCAGCCTGACGGCTTGGAATGACATCCAGACCCAGCGTGCCAAACCTGACCTCACAGGCAGAAACGGCTCCTTGCATTAACACCACCCCGTCTCTTGTGAACCGAACGAGCCCTGCAGTCTGATCGCAACTTTTCTAAAAGCTCTGCGCAGAGAGAAGCTCCCCGGCTGATGCAGTTTTCCGTCTCCCATCCGCTCTGCGTGATTTTCCCGAGCGACGGCAGAAGTGATGCCGTAACCAGAGCAACTGAGCTCGCCCTTGAGAATTTCAATTATAGAGAGATAGGGGTGGGGGAAAGGTGGTGGCGTCGGGTGGCGGGGCTGCGTGGGAGAAGGGTGGCGGAGCCGAGCCAGGGAGCTCGGGATGTCGCCGTGGGAAAGAACCCCGGTGTCCAGAGTTTCCAAATAACGCCGCCACCGTCTTACCCAATATTCCCCTACGCATTGACCTCGCACCCCAAGCGGATGCTGATTCTCCGTTCCAGCTGCAGTTTCTTGCACAGCAGCAGGGCCGGCTCCAGCTTATTTTGCACCCTAGGCGAGGATCTCTTATGCCCCCCCATGCGCCCACCAATTTTCAAAAATAAATGCATTTTAGGAAGAATGAAAAACACAAATAATCAAGAAACTCCCAGAGTATGGGGCCGGGTGTAGTTTGGTGCCCCTAAGGGCCATCCCAGGCTTAATCTTCGTGGGGGCGGCGGGGCTTCAGCCCCCGCCAAAATTTTCAGGAAGGTGCTCAGCCTCCCCCGTGACGCCTAGAGGAAAGGCGGGGGGGGGGGGGGGTTGAGAATGGAATTGGGGGTCTGCCCAGGCCCTGTGAGCCCCAGAAGTCCCCCACTGCGAACAGTACTTTGAATAGGGTTGTTGTCACCAGTGTTCCCTCTAAGCTGAGTTCGTGTGAGCTAGCTCACAGTTCCTTAGCCTCTGGCTCACACATTTTCGCCTTCGCTCAGGAAGGAGGGCTCCAGAGCAAACTAATTTATGCAGCAGCCAAATCGCTCGCTCACAAAGTAGAATTTTTTGCTCACAAGACTCCACAGCTTAGAGGGAGCATTGGTTGCCACCCTGCTGAAGAAATATTAGTCAATGAATTAGGTTTACTGCGTTGACTGAATCTTGCTCACGCTTCTCAAAGAAAGCAGCTCTTGTTTGTCGATGATGCGCAGCTATGTGGTTGCAAACATTGCCTTGGAGGCGGTTTTCTGCCTCCTCTTTTGTCCTGTGGCAGTGAATTCCATGTGTGAATCACTCTTTGGGTGAAGAAGTACTTCCTTTTATCCGTTCCAGCCCAACTGCTCAGCAATTTCATGGAGTGCCCACGAGTTCTTGTACTGTGAGAAAGGGAGAAAAGGACTTCTTTCTCCACCTGCTCTATCCCATGCATAATCTTGTAAACCTCGATCATGTCACCCCTCAGCCGTCGTTTCTCCAAGCTAAAGAGCCCCAAGCGCCTTAACCTTTAATGTATAGATGTGTGGCAACAACAGGTATCTTGGAAGAAGCTTTCCGCCGTTCTCTTTCGTACGTAGGAGGGAATGCCTCTTCTAAGATTTGAAGTTTACAAGCGCTTGTGCTAAAACAATTTTTTTTAAAGTAAAGCCCAGCTGACCAGTTGGTGGGAGGGCATTTGCATTAGGGAACCAAACTGTTTTAAAACAAATTTAACCCATTAGGAATGTAAGAGCTGGTCTACTGGATCAGAACTGTGATCCTTCCGGTCCAGCATCCTGTTTCACACAGCGGCCAACCAATTTCAATAGAGGTCCAAGAGAGGCCTTCCCCTGACGTTCCCTCTTAGTGCTGAGTTTTAGAGATTTACGGCCTTCAGAGATGGCGCTTTGGTTCAAGCCACTGTGGCTAGCAGTGATCGATAGACCCCTTCTCCATGAATCCGTTTACTCCCCTTTTAAGGCCATTTATTCTAGGGGTCATCACTTGCCTCTGCAGGTAGTGAATTCTGCCATTTATCATTGGGCGAAATTGTCTTTCCTTCTGCCCGTCAGCAGTGAGGTAATGCCGGGATCTTCAGCTTCCACGGAAGCTGCACCCACCTCCAGCCAGGGTCTGCAGTACAAGACGAGGGTACAACTTCAATTTACAGCTTGTACCGTGGTGGCTCAAGCAGTTAAGACGCTGAACTGCAGGCTGTGGAAGGTCGGTAGTTCAGCAGTTCGAGACCCGAGTGTGCCGCATGACGGAGTGAGCTCCCGTCTCTAGTTCCAGCTCCTGCCAACCTAGCAGTTCGAAAGCAAGAAATTGCAAGTGGATAAATAGGTACCACTTCAGTGGGAAGGTAACAGCGTTCTGTGCACCTTGGTGTTTAGTCATGCCGGCCACATGACCACGGAAACGTCTTCGGACAGCGCTGGCTCTTCGGCTTTGAAACGGAGATGAGCACCGCAACCCTAGAGTCGGATTCGACTGGCTTTCGAGCAAGGGAACCCTTTACCTTACCTGTTCATACAGCTCCCTTGATGTCCCTCAAGCTGGGGAACATCGGGGGAAATGCATGGGAGGAGGAAGAGACAGGAGAGCAGGCCAGACTCTGTGCCTCAGCTCAGGCCGCCCAGTTTCTTCCTGCTACCTAGATACAGTTCACATTACTCATGCCAAGTTGTGATGTCAGCTCCACAGGTGAGCTACCCATGAATCAGAGCCTCCTTCACGTGCATTATGAAAGCATCATAAGGTGTCTTAGACTGAGTCAGTCTACGCAGCATCCCCTCCCCATACTGGTGGTAGTACCGAAGCAGAAAGCGGTCTTCATCCAACACTCGAGATCCTTCTAGCCGGGGATGTCTCAGACTGAACCCTGGGAGTTTTTGTACGTAAGGTAAGGGCTCTAGCACTGACCCACTGCTGCACCCTCTTCCTCTGTCCCAAGAACACTGGCTTGCTTTGCAGAGCTGTTGTAAGGGTTACTGAGATACAACAGCCCTGCGGGGCAGGCCAGTGTCACTTTTGTTAGATTGCAGATAGCTTGTCTGATGGCATCAAGTGAATTTGTCGCCAGCTAGATTTGAACTGAACTGAACCTTTGCCCGTGTGTACTGTTAAGATACTGTCATGCACCGGGGTTCAAAATGCAGGAGTTCTGCATCCGGAGAATGTGACACCATTGTTCCCTTCTCAAAATCCAGTAACCGATCTTTTTAAAAGGGGGTGGGGAGGAAATTATGTATATGCATATGTGTGAATGAAATAAAAATAGAACAGTGGGGGCAGATCTACACATAAGTTTCTATAAAAATGTCAATTTATCTAAAAATAAGTTCATATGTCATTGTTTATACCCATGTGTTCAAATTATTGATAAAGCTGTAAGGTCCATGATCCACTGATATACAGGAGGTGGGCATTTTACGGGCTTTTCATCAGTGTCATTTTCCTTGCTTCTAAGCTCCTGTTTCTTCATCGTTGGTTTTCTGTGTCTTCTGCTCCCTCTGCTGGTCAATTCGATATTACACTGGTTTATGCCTGCTCTACCTCCCTGCAGATTTAAACTGCGGGTTTTTATGCCAGACATAAAACGATGCAATAGTGAATTGAGCAAAACATATGCAGAACAGAAAAACAACAAAGCAACAGGAACACACAAGCAAGGAAAATAAGACTGCAGCAAAGCCCTGTATCTCCAGTGTTGTAACACAAGTCTTTTAGCTGTGGTAAGGGCATGGTCCATTTTCACTGACCCCCAATGGGCTGCTAAGAGACAGGCAGATAGCTTAAAAATATATAAGCATCTTCAACAAAGGACATTCTAATACGGAATTGATATATGAGTAATAATTTCCTCCCAGAAAAACAAGGGATGCATCCTCTGAGTTATACCAACAGTTTAGGGCAGCAAATCATTCTGTTCTCAACAGATCTCTCTCTCACTTTCTTTTTTTCCAGGGAGATGTCAACAACGCCAGTGGCCAACCATTCCTCTCCCCCGATGCTCCTGGGGGATCCCACGGTGCGCCACGCGGTCAAGGTCACCACTGGGGTGGCCTTCGGCTTCATCTTCCTGACCGGAGTGACTGGGAACGGGGTGGTGTTGTGGGTCACCGGCTTGAAGCTCCGCTGGACGTCCAACACCGTCTGGTTTTTCAACCTCGCCTTGGCCGACCTGGCTTCTACCTCCCTGATCCTGGTCACCGTGTTGAACTTGGCCCTCGACCTGGATTGGCCGTTTGGATCCGTGGCCTGCAAGGTGGCCAATTGCCTCTTCGGACTCAGCCTGTGCAGCGGGGTGCTGCTGCTCAGCTCTATCAGTGTGGACCGCTGCGTGCTCGTGGTGGCCCCCGTTTGGTGCCAGAACTACCGCACCCCACGGCTTATCTGGGCAGCTTGTGGAGCCCTCTGGCTGCTCTCCTTAGCTTTCTTTGTCCCCAGCTCTTACTTCTTCACCGAGACCTTGATCGAGAAGAACCGGACCTCCTGCAG
This sequence comes from Gekko japonicus, assembly GCF_001447785.1. Taxonomy (NCBI): domain Eukaryota; kingdom Metazoa; phylum Chordata; class Lepidosauria; order Squamata; family Gekkonidae; genus Gekko; species Gekko japonicus. The sequence continues at coordinate 93,234 of NW_015177027.1, read as the reverse complement.
CAACCTGGATGTCTTCCAGGACTGGCAGGAAGCCGAGGTCCTCACCATCTGCATCTTCCTCTACCAGTTCCTCATGCCTTTGCTCGTCATCTCCATCTCCTACACCATCCTGGTGGTGACCATGCGCAAGAAGAAGTTCAACAAGTCCAGCAAGCCCCTGTTGGTGGTCACCAGGGTCATCTTCTGCTTCTTCCTCTGCTGGCTCCCCTACCACGCTCTGGCCTTGGCCCGGATCTCCATGACCGTCGTCCCGGAAGTCGTGCGCATGGTGGCCATCCCTCTCTCCAAGTGCCTGGCCATGTTCAACAGCTGCATCAACCCTCTGCTCTACGTGTTTGTGGGGCAGGAGTTCCAGGACGCGGTGAGGCGGTCCCTGCTGCAGGTCTTCAAGACTGCTTTCGAGGAGGTGCCGATCGCCGCCAACGTTTGAGAGCGGCTAGGGGAAGCGTTGGGGGATCATGCCTGGAGGAAGGATCCTAGTGTACCATTTTGGTGTCAGCAGGTGCCCTCTTGCTAGGAGGAAGAGGAGGGCGTACTAAGGAGGTCTGGTACCCTATGGACTTCAAGTGCACTGGCAGTGGGAATTCCGTGCCAAATTCCGCAATCCGTTTCCATTCCGCGAGCGAAGAGTTCCGCCTCTCACTTGCGGCATTTACCCTGCTTTTGCTCTCACAGCCCTGACCACTGAACATGTAAAGCTGCCTTATACCATGTGAGACCACTGGTCTGTGAAGCTCGATATTGCCCAATCGGACTGGTAGTGGCTCTCCAAGATCTCTGGCGGAGGTCTTACCCGTTGCTTACTAAATGCTGGGGGACTGAACCCGGGACCTCCTGCATACAAAGCCGACTCTGTGCCATAGAAGAAGATGATATTGGATGTATAACCCGCCCTTCCCTCGGAGTCTCAGAGCAGCTTACAATCTCCTTCCCTTCCTCTCCCCACAACAGACACCCTGCAAAGCTGGTGGGGCTGAGAGAGCTCCCAGAGAACTGCTCTTGAGAGAACAGCTCTGAGAGACCTGTGACTGACCCAAGGTCACCCAGCAGGCTGCCTATGGAGGAGTGGAGATTCAAACCTGGCTCTCCCAGATCAGAGTCTGCACCATTGAGCCGTGGAGCCCCACCCCATATAACAGGACAGATCAAAGTGTTTTCTGCCAGATCAGACCATAGGTCTGTCAAGGTCAATATTTGCCTTCTCTGTCTGATAATGGCCATCTAGAGCCTCAGGTCTTTCACATCACTCAATATCCAGTCTTTTCACCAGGAGATGGCGGGGATTGAACCTGGGACCTTCTGCATACCAGGCAGATGCTCTGCTACTGAGCCACAGCCCCTACCCGGCCCCTTGAAACTCTAACCTGGCCTTCTCTCGGAGATCCTGCACGTCCTTGCAAGCATTGTTCAAAGGGCTAAAGTCTGACTTCAGAGACATGATCAGACTGCTGTTTTTCTGTGCCCCAAAGCCGGCTTTCTGCACCGTGAGCACAGAACTTCTGAACACACACTACCCTCACCAATGTTGGCTTCTCTGCCCCACATCATTGCCTTAAGGGGTGTCTCCTGCAACCTGCCCAGGTCTGGCTAGGTCAGTTGCGGACGACAGGTATGCCTTGCCGTCGATGGCTGTCCTACATTGGAAACAGCCGGCAGGGTGAACTCAAGCCATTTGTCTGCCGGCGGCCAAAAAATCTGAAAAGGCTTTTTCCTGTTCCCTTGCATTCAAAAAAGAATACGTCAGATAATTAGCTAATGGCCGGCCAGTAATGGTGTCCCTGGCACTAAGACCCCCCACTCTTAGCTGGTACAAGATGGAATATTCAGATAACCCTTTCCCCCATCTGCAGATTAACTTGGGAAAATTCCCCTGAGAAAATCTCTGTTCTTTTGCCTTCAATGATAACAGCTGAAAATGTGATGTTTACAAGGAGGAGGAGGAGGACGTTAACTGGATGCTCTGAGAATGTAACAGACAAGAGTGTACAACAGGGGGCCCCAACCCGGTGCCCGGGGCACCATGCCACCTGCCAACACCTTTCTTTGTTCCCCCAAAGTGTTTTTTTTAAGTGTGTGGGTCAGGTGGGGCTTTTACCCACCAGGGTTTCTAATTGGCCACTGGAGAGCTTATTGGCTGGGCCGGTTTTAAAAAATCTGTTGCTTTACTGTGTGACTGAAGGTGAGCTGTGGCCACCATTTTGTGGCTGGCTCCGCCTCCTGCAGAAGCCATCTTGAGGCAGCCCTTTTGTGGCAGTGCTCACCGTGCTGTGTCAGATCTCTAAAGGTGCCCACAGGCTCAAAAAAGGCTGGGGACCCCTGTGGTCCTCACACACTGTAGGTGTAAATCCTCGCTGTAGTCACAAATTTAGGCCCTGTGTGAGGATTCCAATCCAGCTTGGAGCTGGATGCGGCAAAGCCAGCACTGAACGAACGTCTCCATTTGGAATGCAGCCAGTCAATTCTTTTCAGCGCGGGGGCTAAAATATGAAAGACAGTGCACCAGAAAACTGTGTTTCTGGATGCGGAAGAGGCTGCTTGCCTCCACTTGAAGCAAAGTTGTGCTGCTGCCTCCTCGTGTGCAAGACAGAACAAGCGTTGGGGCCTCAGAGCTTGCTTCTGCAGACGGAGCCGGCCATCTTTCAAATCCTGGCTCTTTCTCTCCGCCATCGCTGGTGCCCCTCACCCTGGTTGCCCCCCCCCCACCTTCGTGCCTCGCCCTATCTGCCAGGCCTCTCCACATTCTCACAGCACCAACTGGACACCAGCAGCCACCACCAAAGGCCTTGCTTCAAACGGACGAATCTTTTCCTCGCCAGGTGTGGTTCTCAGCGGAGGTGAGTCAGGACAGAATATAGTGATTTTTAAAAAAAACCAACAACCACCCTGAGGTGTCGGTCTTGCCTCAGTTCCCCTCCCGCGGTGGTGGGAAACTCACCTGCTCAAGATCAGGAGAGGAAAAAGGAGAAGCTGACAGCCTTCGCTTTTACTGTGGCCCGTTTTCTAAACACACACCCCCCCTCGTAAAACCAGCATTTGTTTCCTCAGCCGCTGCTGCTCAGTCCACAGCCTCTGAAGAACTGACTGCCGACTATTTTAACATCTGTCTAATACCATGCTTTGGAGGCTGACTGCTCAGAGAACATCTAGGAATTCTTCTCGTACGTTTTTACTTCTCTCTCCAAAGAGCTCAGGGTAGCATACCTGGTTTCCCACCCCCTAGGACAGGGGTGGCCATCCTTGCTTGACGTCAGAGCCACATAGAATAAACGTCAGATATTTGAGAGCTAAGAAATATCACACATATCTTTTAGTGAAAAATATGCAAGTTTGCTTTTTATTAATATTAAATTGATAAACTTTAGATAGGGGAGGGAAGAAAGAGAGCGAAAGGTGGAAAGAGAGAGAGAGAGAAAGAAAGAAAGAGAAAGAAAGAGAGAGAGAGAAAGAGAGAAAGAAAGAGCGAGAGAGAGAGAGAAAGAAAGAAAGAAAGAAAGAGAGAGAGAGAGAGAGAGAGAGAGAGAGAGAGAAAGAGAGAAAGAGAGAAAGAGAGAAAGAGAGAAAGAGAGAAAGAGAGAGAGAGAGAGAGAGAGAGAGAAAGAAAGAAAGAAAGAAAGAAAGAAAGAAAGAAAGAAAGAAAGAAAGAAAGAAAGAAAGAAAGAAAATAGATGGGGAAGGGAGAGGTGGAAACAAAGCAACTTTAACGTTAAAAGAGTCCTCCAAGCCCAGCCCCACACCTGTCCAGCTAGCTTGGTTTAGAGAGGGATTGAAAGAGACAAATGCCTTCTCCAAGCCAGCTGGCGGGGGGGGGGGGGGGGGGGGGGGGGGGCTTTGAGAATGCATTTAAAGTTCAGGTTTCTTTCTTTCTCTGCACTGGCTGGGGAAGGGAAGACCAATTGGAGAGGCGTGCCTCCCCTTTGCTTCCCCGGCCTCTGTAGCAGGAGCCGCGCAATATGTGTGAAAGAGCCGCATGTGGTTCCCGAGCCACAGTTTGGCCACCCCTGCCCCTAGCACACACCTCACAGTTGCCAGGTCCAGGTTGGGAAATACTTGGAGATTTGGGGGGGTGGAGGCTGAGGAGGGCGGAGTTTGGGGAAGGGAGGGGCTTCAAGGGGGGTATAATGCCATAGAGGCCACATCCCAGAGCGGCCATATCCCAGAGCGGCCATTTTCTCCAAGTAAACCGATCTCGGTTGGCTGGAGGTCAGTTGTCATCCCAGGAGATCTCCAGCCACCCCCTGGGGGCTGGCAACCCGACTCACAGCCCCTCCTGCGAGCGAGGTTAGGCTGAGGGACTGCAGGTGGCCGAAAGTCAACCAGTAAACCCCTGGCAGAGGGGGGTGGGATTTGAAGCCAGGACTTGCAGATCTCAGTTAAATATTCTAACCAGTACTCCACATTGGAGTAACGGTTCCTTTCTTCGAATGGGATGTATGGTTTGACCTGTCGAAAACAACAGTATCTCGAGGCGGGCCATAGCTTCAGCCTGAGAACTGTGTTGAGATCTGAAACAAGCACAGCCGGAGTGTCTTTGGGGGAGGCCTAAGGTTGCCAGCTCCAGGTTGGGAAATACCTGGAGATTTTGGGGCGGAGCCTTAGGAGGGTGGAGTTTGAGGGAGGGGCTCCCGTGGGGTATAATGCCGTGGAGTCCACTTTCCAAAGCAGCCATTTTCTCCAGGAGAACTGACTGGTCGCCTGGAATTCAGTTGTCATCCCAGGAGGTCTCCAGCTACCACCTGGAGGGCTGGCAACCCTAGGTTGGCCTATCCCGAAACCTAGCCCACTTTTCAGTGCCATTGTGAGGATAAGATGGCACAATCTTCACGGGTGGACCCAGGGCCGGATTTAGACTTGCTGAGGCCCTAAGCTATACAAAACCCAGAGGCCCCCTACTGTTTTAAATTACATCAGCTGATATCAGAAAAATTTAAAATATATACACCTTTTTAAATATTTGAAATAATTTTTTATATTGTGTTTTTATTTGATGCCCCAGTAGATTGTGAGGCCCTAAGCTGTAGCTTATTTAGCTTATGCATAAATCCAGCACTGGGTGGATCTAACCATCCCCCCAAGGAGCATTCTTTCGACTTAAGCAGCTTTTCCTACAACAGAAGAACCAGTTAAAATTGGAGAAAGGCTCTGTAGGCTGGAAGACGGCCTCAGATCGTCCTCAGTGGAGCAGCAAGAGATTAAGCTTTCCGACCTCCAGCTGGGACTTGGATCTCTACCAGAATTACAACTCCTGACTACAGAGATTGGCTCCCCTGGAGAAAACGGCCGCTTTGGTGGGCATTCCCTAGGGCCATACCCCGCTCAGGTCCCTCCCCCAAGTTTCCACCCCATGGCTGCCAGCTCCAGGTTAGGGAATGTCGGAAGTGAAGAACTGGGCGCTGCCCCCTGCCTCCAGACTTCGTGGCAAGAGAGTCAGATAGCCAGAGAGGCAATCCCTATGTTTCTTCCTGGGTTTGCTCTTTGATATGTCGTTTGTACTCTCTTTGTACTCACTAGTACTTGGGGAGCGGTGGCACAGAGGATTTATCCTCTGGTTATAGTAACATCTGAACTGAACAGAACTGCTGTCAGTTCTAGCCCGCGCTGGTGTGAGCTACCAGCCTTGTCCCCAGCTCGCCGTCCACCCAGCGGTTCGAAAGCTTCGGCGAGTAGATAAAATGGGTACCACCTCCTTAGAGAGGGTGGGCACACTAAACCCACCCGGTGGGGCGAGGTGTTAGCCGGCGAAATGGAATATCCAGCTCGGAAGCCTGGAAAGATCTCCTCGGCATCAAGAATCCTGCGATGGGCCGATCCGGCCAGGTGGTGGCAGTGCAGCGCTGCGACTTGAAGCAGTCCTGGAAAAAGCTGACGTCATCAAGCCAAGCCGAGTGAATGCCGTCTGGAACACGTCTAAGCCTACAGCTGAACAAAATCCCCGTCAGCTGCAAACGTGTGCGACTAAAAAAAAAAAAAATTTATATGTTGTCCTCCTTTACCCCTATGAATCATTGTTGTCCCGTGTGAATATGTGTAACTGTAAATTGCTCAGAGCCAGCAGCTCTGCAGGATTGAGCGATTAATAAATCAAAAAAAATATTATTATTACTCTCAGGGACAACTTTCTTCCTCCCCTCCATTCTCTCTCCCAGATCTTCTTCGCCTCTTCTCCCTGCATGCACCAAGAAGGACACAGTGTCCCCGTCTCGGCACCATGACTCAGGCACCATCCAAGTCCATCCGTAGTTAGTTAGACTAGAATACAATCCTGTCTCTAAGTTTTCCTATCCAGACTGTAGTCCTAGCATAAAAAGAGACTAGTATTAGTCTTTTGGACTGAAAACGTGGCTTCGTGTAATTTTGTGGCCTTGTTACCCTGGTTGGGCGCGCTCCTCTTCTCAAAGCTTTATGCGCTCTGCTAACTAGTCTGTGGTTACTAGACTAACCATACCAGCTAACCCCAACAGGAAATGCCTGGAGATTTGGGAGGACGGTGGGGTTTGGGGAGGGGAGGACTTCAATGGGGGCAAAATGCTGTAGAGTCCACCTTCCCAAGCGGCCGTTTCCTCCAGGTGGACCGATCCCTGTCTCCTTGAGGGCCATTGTAATCCCAGGAGGTCTCCAGGGTCACAACCTGGAGGTTGGCAACCCTATCCCACCTCCGGGAATTCCCCACCCTGGAGGTGGCAACCCTACGGATCCACCTCCGTATCAACTTTTCAAAATGGGAATTGCGTATTCCACTCTGAGCTCTTTGGTAAGGAGAGGTGGCGAGAGAGAGAGAGAAGGCATTTAAAAAATGACACCAGCGATGTATCGGCTCAGGTTCCAACCCCCCCCCCTCCCCAGCCTTGACTCACCAGTCATCAGGGCCGGCTCACTCACTAGGCGGACTAGGCGATCGCCTAGAGCGGGCCGGCCCTTAGGTGCACCAAACTGCACCCGGCCCCGTACTCTGGGAGTTTTTTGATTATTTGTGTTTTTCATTCTTCCTAAAATGAATTTATTTTTGAAAAATGGTGGGCACGCCGGGGGGGGGGGCGCCAGAAAGGATCCCCGCCTAGGGTGCAAAATAGGCTGGGGCCGGCCCTGCCAGTCATAGGAATGGGTCTATCAGGATGGCCTTCCTTCTAGCGAAGGATCAGACAACAGAGGCTGGATGCTGCTTGCAAGTGCTCCTGAACGGGCAAGTCACTTTCAGGAGTGGGCGGGTGCCATCTTACAGGACATCTGGAGAGCAAAGATTTTGTGCCCGGCATGGCGTGAGTTAGCCGAACCCTCTCGGGGTACTCGCTTGGGGGGGATCCGATGCCTTAGGACCACACCCACTCGCCTCTGCCCGCGCTGTGCTTTGATGTCTGTAAATAAAGCAACTTTCCCCCGAAATGCCCGCAGGTTTTTGTGCTTTTTCAGGTTTTTGTGCTGCCCCTGGGACTTCTTACCGCTGGGGGGGGGGGGGGGGAAGGAACCACAGCCCTCTTGC
>NW_015177027.1:78071-85198 GCF_001447785.1 Gekko japonicus | reverse complement strand
AGGATCCAAGAATGCCACAAAGCTCAGTTTTATTAGGGCTGGGGGGGGGGGCAGCCTTCCCAGAAGGCCATTTCACAGCCTTGAGAAGCAAAGACTCCAGCCCAAAGAAGAGACCAAACTTTTGCTTCCAGATTCTCAACACTGAAAAGCAACAAAGGTCATGAATGCAGTAATAAGCCTTGGGGGGAGGGGGCTTCTTGCCTCTCCTTCTGCCATTACTCTGTGGCAGGCTGGGGCTATTTTTTGGGGGGGGGGCAGCTGGTCAAGCATTCTCCCACCCTCCAACTCCCAGCCTCCCCAGTCACATCCATGCGCGCGTGGTGTGCTGTACCTTGGCACATGGCAAGGAGGACATTCCTTAGATTACATCAAGGCACCAGGGCTGGGGGGGAGAGGGGGAAGAAGAGACTGTTCTGGCAGAAATACTGTTTTACACCAAGTGTGAAAGAGAGCCGGCTCACACTAACTCGGCTTAGAGGAAACACTGGTGGAAACTGCAGTCAAGTTGCAGCCAACTTATGGCAACCCCATAGTGCTTTTAAGGCGAGAGATGGTCAGAGGTGGTTTGCCATTGCCTGCCTCTGCGTAGCAACCCTAGGCTTCCTTGGTGGTCTCTCCATCCAAGAACCAAGGCTGACCCTGCTGAGCTTCTGAGACCTGGCGTGGTCTGCTTAGCTTCCAAGATCGGACATGATCTGGCTAGCCCAGGCTGTCCAGGTCAGGTCCTGTAATGTCAAGATGCCTCAAAGAAAAAAAAAATGAAGACTCTAGCCCTCGTGACAGCAGAGAAAACCCTTTTAGGAGCACCGTTCTTGTTTTTGGGACTGGCCCTTGCCTGCTGCAACGACCTACCTTGCGAGATCAAGGCCCTGTGGGACCTGCTACTGTTCCACAGGGCCTGCAAGACAGAGCTTGTCCGCCGGGCCATAAGTTGAGGCCGTGAGCATCCACTTGATCGGCCTCCCCTCCAGTGACTGCGGAGAGCCTGTTTGGTGTAGTGGTGAAGTGCGCGGACTCTAATCTGGGAGAACCGGGTTCGATTACCCACTCCTCCACTTGCACCTGCTGGATGACCTTGGGGAAGCGCCATAGTTCTCTCAGAGCTGTTCTTGAAAGAGCAGTTTCTTTCAGAGCTCTCTCAGCCCAACCTACCTCACAGGGTGTCTGTTGTGGGGAGGGGAAGGGAAAGGAGATTGTAAGCCGCTCTGAGACTCTGAGTGAAGGGCGGGGGTATAAATCCAATCTCCTCCTCTTCCTCATTCATGAAGCCGGTCTGGGATGACGTTTTTCTGTTGAGGCGTTCTTGTTTCAGTATGTGATTTTATTGATTTTAAATGTAAACCTGCACAAACTGCAGGCCTATATGCTGGAACCCGCCCTAAGCCTACGAAGTGGGGAGGGCAGGATATAAGCCTAATAAAATAAAATAAATTAGAGCTACTACCTTCTCTCAGGGAAGGAGGGCCTTTCCCACTGTTATGTTTGGCCTACATCTGTGCATTATGAAGCCTCAGTAGGAAGCTCTAAACTGTGGCTGAATTCAAGTGACACTCCCACCACCACCCCACACACACCCCAGCAGCCCTCAGGGCATGAACGGCATGCCCCAAGAACTGTTGCCAGATGCACACACGCTAGAAGCGCCGCAGCCCCTGAGCAAAACCTCATCGCAAGGATCCGAGCCAGATCGGAGACCTTCGAGTTCTCAGGAGGGCGAGGCAGCTGTGGGAAAGGTCTCACTCGAGACACAATAAAGCACACAAATTAAAACAAGCTATGAAAACTGGTTAATAGGGGGGTCACCCGGGAATAACTCAAGAATTCATGAGCACGCAGATGTGGCAACAGGCATTAATGTGAGGCATTAAGCGAGGTTGAGCCGACTCTGAGGGACGGTCTTAATGAGAACTTCTTTTTTCTTTAAAAGCAGTGCTGAGGGACGATTTAACCCTCTTGCCACCCCTATTTCCCAGAAACGAGTTCTCATGCCATTGTATCACACAACGCCACACTTAAGACATAATAACCAGGGGTGCTAAAGAAAACCTTGCAACTGATCTTAGCTTCCCACAGCCTAATCAACCATAGTTAGATTGCTGTTGTTGTTCAGTCGCGCAGTCGAGTCCGACTCTTCGCGACCCCATCACACCAGGCCCTCCTGTCTTCCGTCGTCCTCCGGAGTTTGCTTAATTTCATGTTCCTTGCATCGATACCACTGTCTAACCATCTCATTCTTTGCGGTCTCCCTTTTTTAATACCACATATTTGGATCATTTTACCTTAGTAGCAGTTCGAAAGCAAGAAATTGCAAGTAGATAAATAGGTACCACTTCGGTGGGAAGGTAACAGTGTTCCGTGCGCCTCGGTGTTTAGTCATGCCGGCCACGTGACCACGGAAACGTCTTCGGACAGCGCTGGCTCTTCGGCTTTGAAACGGAGATGAGCACCGCAACCCTAAAGTCGGACTCGACTGGCTTTCGAGCAAGGGAAACCTTTCCCTTACCTTAGTAGCATGTAATGATTATAGTGAATGGGAAGGCAGCCAATATAGGCCCAGATTCTTCAGATTTCAGAAGTTAAGCAGGGTCTGGGTCACTTACGAAACAGGGACGGGAAGGCACTCTGGGCATGCCCAAATCCACTCGTTTCAAGAGCCACCACACACTTTTGACACTCATGGCCATGGTGATTTGATAATGATCTTCAAGTACTTGAAGGGCTGTCAGAGAGAGGATGGGGCAGAGTTGTTTTCTGTTGCCCCAGGAGGTCGGACCAGAACCAACGGGTTGCAATTCAATCACAAGAGTTTTCGGCTAAACGTTAGGAAGAACTTCCTGACAAAGCAGTTCCTCAGTGGAAGAGGCTTCCTCAGGAGTTGGTGGGCTCTCCTTCTTTGGAGGTTTTCAAACAGAGGCTAGATGGCCATCTGACAGCAATGCAGATTCTCTGAACTTAGGTAGATCATGAGAGGGAGGGCAGGAAGGGTTGCCTCAGTGCTTAGTACTTGTGGCCCTTTCTTACACGCCCAGGGAAATGCTGATCGCCACTTTGGGGTCACTCAGGAAGCAATTTTTCTCCAGGCCAGTTTGGCTGGAGATCCCGGAGGTTGTCATCTCTTGGGCGTGGAACAGCAGTCCCTGGGGGTGCGTGAGGGGGAGGTATTCATGAGTTTCCTGCATTGTGTGTGTGTGGGGTTGGACTAGATGACCCTGGAGGTCCCTTCCAACTCTGATCCTATGAACTATCGACCTGGGTCCCCAGGCAGTTCAGGATTACATAAAGGGGGGGGGGAGGGTTGGAACACTTTCCCTATGAGGAAAGGTTAAGGCGCTTAGGGCTCTTTAGCTTGGAGAAACGACGACTGATTGAGGTTTATAAGATTGTGCATGGGAAAGAGCAGGTAGAGAAAGAGGTACTTTTCTCCCTTTCTCACAAGAACTCGTGGGCACTCCATGAAATTGCTGAGCGGTCGGGTTAGAACAGATAAGAGGAAGTACTTCTTCACCCAAAGAGTGATTAACACTTGGAATTCACTGCCACAGGAAGTGGCGGCGGCTACAAGCATGGACGGCTTCAAAAGGGAATTAGATAAGCATATGGAGCAGAGGTCCATCAGTGGCTATTAGCCACAAGGTATAGATAGGGACTCTGGGGCAAGTGATGCTCTGTCATCTTGGTGCTTGGGGGGGGTCAACAGTGGGAGGGCTTCTAATGTCTTGGCCCCACTGGTGGATCTCCTGATGGCACTGGTATTTCTGGCCACTGTGTGATACAGAGTGTTGGACTGGATGGGCCTTTGGCCTGATCCAACATTGGCATCTCTTATGTTCTTATGTAAAGATAACTCGTCCACATTTTCTCCTGGTCAATCCACCCTCACAAGTCCACACAAGTCTCCTCCCATTCTTCCAAGTGACCGCTTATAACACCTCCCTCACTTAGCCCAGTTATCTTAAAAACCTCTCCATTATGTAAACTCAAAGGCAGATGAGCCTAAATTAAATCTGACAGCACAATAACGAGATACTCTGATTAGTACTAACGGTGACATTGGCAGAAGTTTCCTGGGCTCTTTTTAATTTTCCAAGCATCCTGCCAAAGACATGATCAGAATACCGAAAAACTCAGTGGGAGCGAGTGAATTTTTAATGCGCAAACCCTGGGGAATACGGTTATCAAAACCTTGCTCCAAAGCAAAGGAGCTGGTTTGTATCCAAAGCAACTCTTCCTCGATACCCTAGGCGAAACAAGGGTTTTTTTTTAACTTTTGAAAAAGCCCTGCAGATAGTGCGAGCACACAGCTGGATTCGTGACTAGCCGGAGAATTTCTTTAGACGCGGCTCACGCCAAGATAGCCATTCCAATCCAAACCCGGCATGATCTGGAAAGTGGCCTGAGGGGACGATGCAATTGCATTCTTCTATAAATTTCTATAAATTTCTCAATCAAGCCCTTCACCGACTGTTGCGGGGACGGGAAGAGCTACTCCTGGGGCTCAGCTGTCCTTAAACATTAGGAACTTCTTGTCTCCGAGAGCTGAGTGGCAGAGTAAGAGGAACAATTAGAATGACAAAGGTGCCTGGAGGAAGCGACCCGACTAAAACGAGTTTAAGAGAGGGAGGGATCTACATTGCTCTACAGCAGACGAGAAAGAACTGCCTCAACCTAGAATACTTCGGGCTGACCTGGATACCCCAGGGTAGGCCTATCTCAGAAGCTAAGCAGTCAGCCCCGGTTAGGGCTTGAGGGGAAACCGCCAAGGAAGCCGAGGGTCGCCACGCAGAGGTAGGCAATGGCCAACCACCCCGGTTCGTCTCGGCCCCAACCTGGATGGCCTAGGCTAGCCCGATCTCACCAAATTCGGGAACCTGAGCTGGGTCAGCGCTGGTTAGTACTTGGATGGGAGACTACCAAGGGCGTCCAGAGCAGTGTTCCCTCTAAGCTGAGTTAGGGTGAGCTGGCTCACAGTTTTCCAGCCTCCGGCTCACAGCTTTTTGCCTTAGAGCTCAGGAAGGAGGGCTCCGGAGCAAACTAATTTCTGCAGCAGCCAAATCGCCGGCTCGCCACTTTAACGCCGGTCGCTCACAAAGTAGGATTTTTTGCCCACAGGACTCAGCAGCTTAGAGGGAACATTGGCTCCAGAGAGCACTTTCCTCCACCACCACAGAAGGGCTGGGGAGGTCTCCAGAGCAAGCACTCTTGACATGACTGACCACTGTAAAGAAGAGGAAGAGGATATTGGATTTATACCCCACCCTCCACTCAGAGCAGCTTTGCAATCGCCTCCCCCTCCCCACAACAGACCCCCTGTGAGGTGGGTGGGGCCGAGAAAGCCCTTTTGAAGACTGCTTGTGAGAGAACAGCTCTGAGAGAGCTTGTGACTGACCCAAGGACACGCCAGCAGCTGCATGTGGAGGAGTGCGGAACCAAACCCGGTTCTCCCAGATTAGACTCCGCGCTCCTCACCACTACGCCAAACTGTGGTGATCTTCACACCGCTTCTGCCTGGCAGAAGGCCTCCCACTACTCGTAACCCCCCATCTACCCCAAAGCCGCTTCCGTCATTCTCCTCTCCTCCACTGTGCCCCTCACAACAACCTTGCGAGGTAGACTGGGGCAAAAGTGCATGACTGGCCCAAGGCCACCCAGCAAACTTCACGGGAGGGGAGAGATTCAATCCCACATCTCCCAGAACCCCGTCTGATACTCCACCCACTCCGTCACGCTGCCTCATTACCCCAGTGCCCTGGCTGTTCCCCATACACGATGAACGAGACACCAAAGAACGGTCGAGCATTTTATTAATCGTAGAGGGGAAAACAAAAACGGGGGAGGTATATACACGCACACAAAAAAATACAACAAATGTAAAATGACGTGCCACTAACGGAGGTCGGGATGGGGTGGTGTGTGCAAGGTGGCGTGTTTACGACACACCCTCTTGCCCAGTGCGAGAACCAGAGGCGGCGGCGGCGAACTTAAAACGGAGGGAGCGGAGAGAGAACCGGGGCAAAAAAGGTGGGGAAGGTGGGGAGAGGACTCGTCAAATTAATTGTTTACGGTCACATGATAGAAACGGGGCGTTCTCGCTGGGTCACACACAACCACTGGATCGTTACAGCACACCGCCTGAATTCCCCCTCATATTCCCAGGGACTGAAGATACCCTCATGCTAAAGAAAGAACCCTGTGCCCCCCCCCCCCCAATAGAGGAAGGGTTAAGCTGGAACCCTCGGCTAAACCAAATATGAACACCTGCTCGCTTCTCCTGGAAAATGCACGTCCCAAATCTCAAGAGGCCTGAGCATGGGCTTGCGCCCCCTTACTCAAATCCGGGTCCTCTTCACTGATCACAGACATCGGAATCCAAGCCACGACCTCTTTTCTTTTCGGAGGGGAGTGGGGCTGCGAGCACTGCGGGACGGACTGCAGGGGGAGCGTTAAGAGGCTTCACGTTGTGAGAGGCATGAGTGGCGCATGACGGAGGTGACGTTAGAGCTTTAGTCGAAACGAGATAAAACTAACTGTGCCGCGTTATGATTTCAGCGGGTGTTCCGCTGGCAAACACAGCTCTGTGCTGTTGGTTCCCTTTCTGGCGCTCTCTCTCCCCAATCAACTGGTGTTTGGACACTGAATGGAGAAACGAGTGGCGGAGGGTGTGTGTCTTTCTGAACTGGAGGCGTGGGAGGGAGATACGGTTGCGGGGTCAAGCTCGCCATCCGAGCACTGACCGTCAGGAAAAAAGGGCCTGGATCGATATCTCATGCGCCGCTATGTACTGCGCTGTGGTGACGGTCTCATGCAAACTGTGGCCGAGAAGCCAGGGGCCCGAGGAGCGGGTCTTGCTCCCCTCCCGTGGAGGAGCTCGTGGTCAATCACGCCGAGCGTGGCTTTTAAGGGCCTGCTCCGCCTCTCCTGAGAGAGCCCCATCGGGGAAGTAGAGGAAAGGGTGTTACTTGCTGTCATCCTGGTGAGGAAACAAACAAACAAACAGACAAAATCTTCAACCTGTCTAGATGGGGGAACCTGAACCTGTCTAGGGGGGGAACCAGGTAGAGATTATATCAGCTGCCCAGGAAGGCCTGAGACGAGGGAACTGAGAGCAATAGAGGGAGACGGACATGGGG
>NW_015177027.1:73968-78035 GCF_001447785.1 Gekko japonicus | reverse complement strand
GGGGGGGGGGAGAGGAGAGTTGGGTCATACACATCCAGGGAAGACTGGGGTGGGGGGAGTCGGTCCAACGGTGTCCAAGTTGAAGAGACAGCAGTGCCAGGGTCTCAGAGCTCACGCCAGTGACAGCACTGCAGAGGGAGACGATAAAGGGGTAAAAAAAAGAAAAAGTCAAGATTTCACGAGCAGCCCATCCAATGAGCCACCACCTCCTCGAACCATTTTGTCCTGCAGACAGGGATTTCCCCTTGCACACAAATAAAGAATCCCTGCGCGCATCACCGCTCAAGCATAACCTAAGCCTCCGAAGAAAGTTCAACTCCAGACCACCAATGAAGAGGAGGAGAAGAGATTGGATTTATACCCCGCCCTTCACTCAGAGCGGTTTACAAACTCCTTTCCCTTCCCCTCCCCACAACAGACACCCTGTTGTGGGGCTGAGAGAGCTCTTTCCAGAACTGCCCTTGAGAGAACAGCTCTTGTCAGAACTACGGCTTGCCCAAGGTCATCCAGCAGCTGTGAGTGGAGGAGTGGGGAATCAAACCCGGTTCTCCCAGATTAGAATCCGCACACTTAACCACGACACCAAACTGGCTCCGTAAAGCTGGTGGCCATCGAAGGGTACCAAACAAGGCTGTCTTTTTGCTGTGATACACCAACAAGGATACCCCGCCGGAAACTGGAAACAGACAGGCCCGGAGTTCAGACAGTCATGAGAACAGAGGGCTGGTTTAGTCTTGCGTGCTCGTCTGTAGGTGGCCACGGTAGGTGGCTTGCGTGCACAAATGAGTCATCGCCAAGACTGAACAGCGAGAACTCCCCGACCGTCTCAAACAGAAGCTATTTCGGTGGAGCGTGTTCAGACCTTGTGCTGCGAGATCATCACATTATGTACCAGTGTCTATAAGCCGGGCTCGACAAGTGGCTTTGAACGCTAGAGCAGGGGGGTGGGCAACCTTTCCCGAATTGAAGCGTCAAACACTGTCGAAACTCGGAGCGAGAGATCGACAAGGAGCTGGCGCCAAAAGGCCCGTTTGCATAACTGAAACATATACCCATTCGATATTACCGATAGTCCGGCAAATGGATTCATCTATCCAGTTCCTGCAGCCCAAACACTGATTGCTGCGAGTCTGTTATTAGGAAGTAGCGCACATGAGATACCCCCAATATACAAAAGAGGAACCAGAATCATTTTTTAAAAATGAACTGGCATCAATCAACATGGATTAGCGGTACCTGTTCCCTTCTACCATTCCCCTTCCTAAAAGCAACACTAGGCAACCTTTAACTCAGAGGTGTCGAACTAATTTGTTACAAGGGCCGGGCCATGTGTGCCATAAATTGTAATGCCAGGTACTGGAGATATAAACTGTATAAAGGACAGCAGCTGGTAAGCTCCAAGTTGGTGTATCCTCACTGCAAGGTTTCACGGGCTGGGAGGGGTGTGTGCAAAGGAAAACCCATATGGGTGGACTGGAGAGCCAGTGGTGCAGCGCTGGGCAGACGCTCCCACGCTGCTTGACTGCTGCGGACGAGGTTGTTCTGCCATGCTGAAGTCAGAGTGGCTCCGCCCACTCCGCCCTGAGCAGTCTCCTGCTCCCTTCCTTACACAAGTTGCTTGCAGGCCGCATAAAAGCCCTAGACGGGCCGGTTCCGGCCCCCGGGCCTTAAGTTTGACACCCCTGCTTTAACTCCCAGGAATATACGTTGCTGCCATTCTTCACATACCAGTTCTTCGAGCGTCCTACCCACCCCTCCAGTGCACCTTAAAGATGTCATTTTCTTTTCCTTCTTTTTTTAAAAGACCCACAGGTCGCTGACCCTCGGGTTTGAACAATCCGTAGACCAGACTGACCAGGATAGGAACCTGCCAGCCACCCCCCCTCAACCCCCCAAGCCAGGGCTCCTAGGTCCGGAGACAACCCTACCTGCCTGCAGATACGTTTATTATAATACACAGCCTCTCCAGTACCAGCACTGACGGCAGAAGCTTCCCCCCTTAGGACCTGGCTTCTCCTTTCACCGAGCTCTCTTGGGAAGCCTTCGGCGAACACTCGGCTGCTCTCACAGCTTCTTCCCCTCGGGCGGTCTGTGCCAACCAAAGCCAGGTAAAGAGGGAAGGAGGGACAGACCAGGCTCTGGAGAATCCACCAGGCTGAATGCAAGGAAGGAAACCCGTTCCCCAACTCACCAGAAAGCGCCTCCTGGGCAAAGTACTTGACGTCCACATCGGGGTCCTGTGTTAGTTTCTCCAGCACTGGCTTCACTTCGTTCTGAAGGGTGCTGCGGGGGGGAGGGGGGGGAGAGGCGAGGGATGAGCAGGAGAAGGCACGGCCGGGCTTTCCACAGTTCCTCCCCAAAGGCTTTCAAGTGCCGCCCCCTGCCTTCCCCTCCTAGCGACTGCATCCCATCACCCAAAACAGACTCAGGGCTGCTGCTGGCTCAGCCGAATCCAGCCAATCCCCCGCTACCTGTTGTCCAAGATTGGTCCTATCTTCTGCAGGGACTTGGCCACGTTGAAGCGGACGTTGGCCACGGCGTCGCCCGCCATCCGCAACACGGTGGGAAGCATGTGCTTGGTGGTGATCTCCTGCCCGCACACTTCCGACAGCACCTGGCGGGGAAAGGGGACCGTGGGACACGTTACGATCGGGAGACGGGTGTGTGTGTGTGGGCGTGCGTGTCTCCGCTGACTCTCAAAACCTTCCTCCGACACGATTTGTCCCACCTGCCCTTGCGACGCAGGGCCTGTCCTGGAGTTGCCAGGGAGCCATCAGAAAAGCCCCCGGGGGGTTAAGGTCTCCAGTAAGGTGCCTCCGAGATGCCTCAACAAGTTAACAGGGAGGGTACAGGCAAGCGTTCCGTGCGCCTTGGTGTTTAGTCATGCCGGCCACATGACCACGGAAACGTCTTTGGACAGCGCCGGCTCTTCGGCTTTGAAACGGAGATGAGCACCGCAACCCTAGAGTCGGACTCGACTGGCTTTCGAGCAAGGGAACCTTTCCCTTTACTTTACAGGCAAGCCTCCCCCAGAAGACTCGGGGAACCACCACTGAGGAAAGGGAGCCGGGAGTGGCGACGTGTGAATTCTCTGTCCCCTGGAAGGTCTTAGAAATCCAAACGCAGAGCGGCTCGTCTGGCAGGCTGAGTCACTCGGGGCTATCTAGGAAAGATGAAACCTGCCTCCTGAACAGGACTTTCCAGTGTGAGAGAGCATGCTTTGGAAGATGGGGCTTTTCACTGCAGGAGGCTCTCCCGGTAACTCAGCATAGCTGCAGGGCCTCCCCAAACATTCCCTCCCTCTCCCTGCACCCCATTTCTCAAGTGGTCTAGATCAAGATGGGGTCGCCATGTTAAGTTTGTGCATATCGGGAGCATCACAGTGTGGGATCCTATGACCTTTTGGTTGTAATGGCCAAAAGACAGCAAATAACAACTGTGTACTCCACAAACCCGCACCAAAGTTAACAAAAAGAGACTTCAACACAAAGGTAATTCAACACATGTAATCCATCATAGGAAAATACAAAAGTCCACAATATCCCAAAGGGAAAGAACAAAGTCCAGAATAGAAATTTCTCAAAGGGAAACAATGAAGTCTGGAATAGATATCAACACTTTCCCTAGGTATTGTTCAGCGTTTCAGACTTCTGATCCTTCCTCAGGAACAAAAAGCCACTACAGGAAGTCTCATTGCAATTTCTTAACAGGCAAACTTTATTCAGTTTCTATATGGGCCAGGTCTCCTAAGCTTTAGAAAGCACCTACCAAGGTTGCTATTATGTAAGTTGGACCAGACATGCTGTGTATTTTCCTATGATGGGTTACATGTGTTGAATTACCTTTGTGTTGGAAGTCTCTTTTTGTTAACTTTGGTGCGGGTTTGTGCAGTACACAGTTGTTATTTGCTGTTTTTGTTGGCCAGTCTGTCTGTAGCAGCAGGAAAGAGCGAGAGAACAGGAGCACCTTCAAGACTGACAAAACGGGTGGCCGGGGCGTTGTCAGCTAGCTGCCATAGAAGACTGTGTATCAGTAGTTCCCCCCCCCCCCCCCCCCCGGGGCACCCC
>NW_015177027.1:71632-73587 GCF_001447785.1 Gekko japonicus | reverse complement strand
GGCGTTAGCCTTCGTGAGTCCCTGCTCGCGTCTTCGGGTACCTGAAAAAGGAAGCGGTCGCCGAAGACGTGAGCAGTGACTCACAAAGGCTCACACCCCGGCCACCCATTGTGTTAGTCTTTAAGGCGCTACTGGACTCTCGCTCTTTTCTACTCAGCTGGTCTAGCGAGGCAGGTTTTCTTCCCAACAACGGGGAGATGTGACAGCTTCACGAAAGGAAGACGTCCGAAATGCGACACGCAACACTCCCTAGAGACTGCGGTTGGAAGAAAAACAATACGCATCCCATCTTCCCTTTTTTATTTCAACGATATGGGGCTGTCCTTCCAGGATGCAGAAGAGGAGGAGATGGGATTTACACCCTGCCCTTCGTTTGTATAGTCTCAGAGCGGCTGACAGTCTCCTTCCCTTCCCCTCCCCACAACAGACACCCTTGTGAGGTTCTCCAGACTAAACATCCCCACGTCCCTCAGCCTTTCCTCCTAGGGCTTGGTCTCCAGGCCGCCCCCCCACCCCCACCGTCCTCGTCGCTCTCCTCTGCACCCGCTCCGTCCGGCCCACATCCCATCTTGGGTTGGGTCATCCTCTTTTGCTGTTGCCTTCCACTTTTCCTAGCATGATTGCCTTTTTCAGGGACCCTTGTCTTGTCATAACGTGACCAAAGTACAGTAGCCTCAGTTTAGTCATTTCAAGAGCCAATCTGGTGTAGTGGTAGCCTTGAGGAAGAAGGATTGGATTTATACCCTGCCCTTCACTCGGAGTGGCTTACAATCTCCTTTCCCTTCCCCTCCCCACAACAGACACCCTGTGAGGAAGGTGGGGCTGAGAGAGCTCTCTCGAGAACTGCCCTTGAGAGAACAGCTCTGAAAGAACCTGTAATGGACCCAAGATCACTCCAGCAGCTGCACATGGGAGAAGCCAGGAATCAAACCCAGTTCTCCCGGATTAGAGTCCATGCTCCTAAGCACTACCCCAAAGTGGCTCTCCCGTGCACAGTGCAGGATGCCACCCAAGCTCTCCCTCCCCGACCGCCAACTCACGTTGATGCAGAAGAGGGTGGTCATGCGGTGCAGGTAGTTGGGGTCGTTGGACATGGCCAGCACCTTGGGGATGATGGTGGCGTGGGCCCAGTCCTTGCCAAACTTCTCCACGAGCTTCTTGAGGTTGCTGGTCGCCGCCTCCCGGATGGCATAGACTGGGGCGGGGGGGAGACAAAGAGAGGTGAGGCACGAGCCAGCCGCACAGGTGGAGGTCAGAGACCATAAGACTGTGCCCAAAGGGGAACCCCTAAGGAATCTCTGCCTTTTCCGCCCTTTTCAGATATCCTGACAAGTGGTGCCGAGCTTAACGTGTGCCAGGATGTTTCTCTCTTGAATCAGAGGCCTGGTTTTTACTCTGGACTGCTGCGAGAGCCTGCCACCTACAGAGAGGGAGAGAGACGGTCCTGCTCACCGCATGGACACAGCCAGGAGAAAAGTCCTGCGGCAGTTTCAGCCCTGAGCCACCTTTCTCTACATCACACACTTAACCTCATCTCCACCAGGCCTGTAGGGAGAGCTACACAACCCCTGTATAGAACAAAAGTCTACAGGAGCTTCCCCACAGACTAAATAACTTTCAATGCACCTTGCAACGGGATTTTACTGTGTGAAATGGCAAAATCCACTTGCCAACAGTCGCTGAAGTGAAAAAAGAACGAGGAGGAGGGATTGGATTTATACCTTGCCCTTCACTCAGAGCGGCTTCCAATCTCCTGTCCCTTCCCCTCCCCACAACAGACACCTGGTGAGGTAGGTGGGGCCGAGAGAACTCTTTTGAGAACTGCTCTGAAAGAACTTGTGACTGACCCAAGGTCACTCCAGCAGCTGCATGTGGAGGAGTGGGGGAATCAAACCTGGTTCTCCCAGATAAGATTCCACGCTCCTAACCACCACACCAAACTGGCTTGAAATGGA
>NW_015177027.1:54726-71426 GCF_001447785.1 Gekko japonicus | reverse complement strand
CCCTCCCCCTCCCCACAACAGACACCCTGTGAGGTAGGCGGGGCTGAGAGAGATCTCTCGAGAACTGCCCTTGAGAGAACAGCTCTGAAAGAACCTGTAATGGACCCAAGATTGGATTTATACCCTGCCCTTCACTCGGAGTGGCTTACAATCTCCTTTCCCTTCCCCTCCCCACAACAGACACCCTGTGAGGTAGGTGGGGCTGAGAGAGCTCTCTCGAGAACAGCTCTGAAAGAACCTGTAATGGACCCAAGATTGGATTTATGCCCTGCCCTTCACTCGGAGTGGCTTACAATCTCCTTTCCCTCCCCCTCCCCACAACAGACACCCTGTGAGGTAGGCGGGGCTGAGAGAGCTCTCTCGAGAACTGCCCTTGAGAGAACAGCTCTGAAAGAACCTGTAATGGACCCAAGGTCACTCCAGCAGCTGCACATGGGAGAAGCCAGGAATCAAACCCAGTTCTCCCGGATTAGAGTCCGTGCTCCTAAGCACTACCCCAAAGTGGCTTTCTCGTGCACACTGCTGGATGCCACCCTAGCTCTCCCTCCCCGACCGCCAACTCACGTTGATGCAGAAGAGGGTGGTCATGCGGTGCAGGTAGTTGGGGTCGTTGGACATGGCCAGCACCTTGGGGATGATGGTGGCGTGGGCCCAGTCCTTGCCAAACTTCTCCACGAGCTTCTTGAGGTTGCTGGTCGCCGCCTCCCGGATGGCATAGACTGGGGCGGGGGGGAGACAAAGAGAGGTGAGGCACGAGCCAGCCGCACAGGTGGAGGTCAGAGACCATAAGACTGTGCCCAAAGGGGAACCCCTAAGGAATCTCTGCCTTTTCCGCCCTTTTCAGATATCCTGACAAGTGGTGCCGAGCTTAACGTGTGCCAGGATGTTTCTCTCTTGAATCAGGGGCCTGGCTTTTACTCTGGACTGCTGCGAGAGCCTGCCACCTACAGAGAGAGAGACAGTCCTGCTCACCGCATGGACAGAGCCAGGAGAAAAGTCCTGCAGCAGTTTCAGCCCTGAGCCACCTTTCTCTACATCACACACTTAACCTCATCTCCACCAGGCCTGTAGGGAGAGCTACACAACCCCTGTATAGAACAAAAGTCTACAGGAGCTTCCCCACGGACTAAATAACTTTCAATGCACCTTGCAACGGGATTTTACTGTGTGAAATGGCAAAATCCACTTGCCAACAGTCGCTGAAGTGAAAAAAGAACGAGGAGGAGGGATTGGATTTATACCCTGCCCTTCACTCAGAGCGGCTTCCAATCTCCTGTCCCTTCCCCCTCCCCACAACAGACACCTGGGTGAGGTAGGTGGGGCCGAGAGAACTCTTTTGAGAACTGCTCTGAAAGAACTTGTGACTGACCCAAGGTGACACCAGCAGCTGCATGTGGAGGAGTGGGGGAATCAAACCCGGTTCTCCAAGATAAGATTCCACGCTCCTAACCACCACACCAAACTGGCTTGAAATGGCCAGTGGATTGAAAGTAGATTGAAACAGCATCATTTAGCATGTGGGGAAGCGCCCTGTGTGTGTTCCACACTGAGAATTTCCACTGGCTATGATTCTTGACAGATGCAGACCTGATCTGCTATGAGCCTGGGGATCTAGACAGCTTTGCCTATTTGAGCAAAGCCAACCGAAAGTGCAGCCCTGCGAACGGGTCACATTGACAGCTGCCCATACCGCCTTCACTGCTGCAGCGCCATCCCCCCCACCCCACCCCGGTGGGACCAGCTTGCCCAAGGAGACCAGGAAGGCTCCCGGGCTACTAGTCTCTCTCAGAATATGCGAAACGGAATTGTTCAGGAGGACGTTCTTACAAAGGGAATTAGGGCTGCAGCAAAATGGCACTAGATCAAGATGTGTAGCCGCGTTCGTCTGTCTGTAGCAGCAGAAGAAAGCAAGCGTCATTATGAGCTTTCCTGAGTCATTGCGGCATCATTTCGTGTATCACAAAAGGCCCATGCCCTGCCACAGATTTTGTTAAGTCTTTGAGGTATAATGGCATGGTTTAGGAGAGCGCCTTTATAAAGTGAAAAAAGATTGTCGTTTATCACACTACTTATTGAACATTATCTTGTTTTCGGATTTTTGTAATTCAACATCACAGACGTAACTCAGCATCATTTTTGCACCATCTGCGTCCTGGCTTTCACCGTTGATCACATAGCTTTTAAACACTTTTATCGTTTGCCTGGAGTCTCAGCAAGAAAGCTGGACCATGAATCTGGTGAACGGCAGCTCCGTTGTAGAACGACTCTAAGAAATGCCTTGGGACGAAATTACTGCTACTAGCGCTTTATGATATTACGGTTTTAGCATTTTTTCATTGTTACATGTTGTTCCTAATTCTATTTTAGGCGCATTGCAAAAAAATGTTAGGTGTTTTAGGTGAGCCGCCTTCGGCCGGGACAGACGTCTAATCAATCGATCACCTGAAATCTGTATAGTTTCCTGCCACATGAGAATTCCAAGCAGGGGAAAGAAGACAGCAGATGCCCGAGAGTTCCACCAGCAGGTTTCTACCATGACACCCTATATGTCAGATTCAGAAGGGCTTTGCTGCAGATTAGCAGGCTGCACAGCCTCTGTAAATCCCGCCTTTGTTACAGGCTGTTGGCGTGACCTTCAGTTGCCCTGTGTTGTGTGAAGGGGCTCCCAAAAGAACTTTTATTTTATTTATTTATTATTATATTTCTACCCCACCCTCCCCGCGAACGGGCTCAGGGCGGCTCACAAAAGGGCACATGTGCCTACTAGTATAAAACAGTAAAAAACACATAAAACAACCATTATCAGAATAAAGTGCTCAGAGTTAAAGAGGCTAAGACATTGAACTTGTGGCAGAAAGAAATATCGAAGTTTGTCTGGGCCGGGAAGAAGCCAAGGATTAAAATGAAGATTCTTTGTGATGCAAAAGAAAGTGGTGGACTTCAATTACCCAATATTAGACTTTATCATGATGCGGTGTGCCTAACCTGGTTAGAGCAATGGGTTAATTTGGATAACAAGAAGCTGTTGGCACTTGAAGGGCATGACTGTAAATTTGGATGGCACGCCTACTTGTGGTACGGGAAAATAAAAATGGACAAGCTTTTAAAACATCATTACATAAGAAGATCTTTGTTTGAGACGTGGTTAAGGTACAAACGTTTCTTTTTTTGAAGAAAGACCACTTTGGATAGTTCCGGCAGAAGTAATTAAACCATATTCGAGACACAAAGGAGAAGAGGACTCACCCAAGATGGCGCCAAGGCAGCTGCTCTGATTCTAACGCTCTGCAAGTTATCTGCTAATTTTACTTACTATCTTACCGTAATTTATTTATACAAAGGAGAAGACTGGATACCGTACAGAGACATTTTAAAAATAGAAGGGAGACATTTTGAGATAAAAGGAAGAGAAGAAATGGACTTTGAATATGATTGGCTAAACTACAGACAGATCTATGACCTATTTAAATCTGATAAAAGAGAGTTTGGGTTTAGGGGGAAATATAATGAAATGGAATGTGTATGGGTGGAAAAGGGTCAAAAAATGATATCAAAAATTTATAAGGTATTACTAAAATGGAATACAGAAGAGGAAATGGTGAAAGAACAAATGATAAAATGGGCACTTAATATGAATAAGGAAATCTCTATGTCATCTTGGGAATGTTTATGGAAAAATTCAATGAAAATTTCAACATGTAATAATTTAAAAGAAAATTGTTTTAAAATTATGTATAGATGGTATATGACGCCTAAAAAGATTGCTAATATGAATGATATGTCAAATAAGTGCTGGAAATGTAAAAAAAAGAAGAAGGTTCTTTTTACCATATGTGGTGGACTTGTGAAAAAGCAGTTAATTTTTGGACGGAGGTCCATAACGAAATGCAGAAAATCTTGAAATGTAACTTTAAAAAAGAACCAGAAATACTTCTTTTGGGTCTTAAAATGGAGGAAGTGAATGTAAATAAGAGAACATTGTTATGGTATTTGATTACAACGGCAAGAATGACTTATGCCCAGTATTGGAAACAAGACCGAGTACTTGAGGTTTGGGAATGGATTAGAAAAATGCTTTTTTTTGGCAGAAATGGACAAATTGACAAGGAAACTTAACAACAAAGAAGACGAAGAGTTTTTTTGCAGACTGGATGGACTTTAAAGAGCATCTAGAGAAATATTGGGATGTTAAGAACAACTTATTGTGCTTTAATAATTACACACACACGCTCCCTCAGTGACCTCTGCTCTACGAGGAAGGCAAAAAAGAGTTGAACAGAAGACGATGGTAGTTAAAGAAATGTTACCCATGAGACAGAATATATGAAAAAGGTAGTTAAAATAATAGTTATCCATTAAACTGTGTTTTAGAAGGAAGGATTAGACAAGAAAAGAAACTAGGTAGGGGTGGAATCACTGCGGGAAGCCTGGTGAAGGGGAGGGAGGGAGCAAGGGGAGAGGGCTATACTAGAAATGAGGGAATGTTATAATATTGGACATGTTGTTATAACCCGATAATATATATTTTTTAAGAGAGTAAAGTGCTCAGCAGTGTTGTTGACTTTCTTCTTTGTCATGCTCGTTAGCAGCTTATCCAGGATGCCTGACTTGTTTCCTCTCACCACTAGACTGCCAGGTGTGAGACGGCCTGCCTCATTCCTAGTGTTTGGGACAGCCTAATGACTTGACTCGCAGAAGAGAAGAGATTGGATTTGCACCCCGCCCTTCACTCAAGAGTCTCAGAGTGGCTTACAGACTCCTTTCCCTTCCCCTCCTTCACAGCAGACACCCTGTATAAATCAATGGTGTGACCTCGTTTGGAATAACGTGTACAGTTCTGGTCACCACGCCTTAAAAAGGATATTATAGCATTGGAAAAAAAGTGCGTAGAGAAAGAGGTACTTTTCTCCCTCTCTCACCATACAAGAACTCGTGGGCACTCCATGAAATTGCTGAGTGGTCGGGTTAGAACAGATGAAAGGAAGTACTTCTCCACCCAAAGAGTGATTCACACATGGAATTCACTGCCACAGGAGGGGGTGGCGGCTACAAGCATGAATGGCTTGAAGTGGGAATTAGATAAGCATATGGAGCAGAGGTCCATCAGTGGCTACGAACCACAAGGTATAGACAGGGACTCCGGGGCAAGTGATACTCTGTATTCTTGGTGCTTGGGGGGATCAATAGCGGGAGGGCTCCTAGTGTCCTGGCCACACTGCTGGATCTCCTGATAGCACCTGGTATTTTTGGCCACTGTGTGACAGAGTGTTGGACTGGATGGGCCATTGGCCTGATCCAACATTGGCTTCTCTTATGTTCTTATGAGGTTGGTGGGGCTGAGAGAGCTCTGAGAGAAACTGCTCTTTTCAAGAACAGCTCTGACAGAACTATGGCTTGCCCAAGGTCATCCAGCAGCTGCAAGCAGAGGAGTGGGGAATCAAACCCGGTTCTCCCAGATTGAGTCCATGCACTTAACCACTACACCAGACTGGTGTAGCCAGCAATGAGGGTATAAGATGCTTAGTTTTAGCTATGTGTCTTGTCTCGAGGTCTGGCTAAGTCTCACTGTGCGTGTGACGCCCAGAGGATGGGAGCTCAGCCTGCTATTTCTGTAAGCTTGATCTCCTTGTAAGCAAACCTGGATCCTGGGGATTTCTGTGAACCCTGGAGCTTGCAGCCAGAGCCCGAAACACAGGTCCAGAACAGAAATATCTGGAACTGACAAAACTGCATGGTATGCCAAGGGAGAAAGTTTCCATCAATCTAATCAGTGAAACAACGGAGACCCAACTCCCCAGACTGGAAATAAGAGACCAATTCTGTTTACCAACAGCTTCAGACTCTCCTCCTTTCAACAGATATCTGACCCTTTCAGTCAGCCAGGCGTTTTGTTTGCTCGCCAAATGGTATTATGAGTTGACCTTTTTAGTAATGGTGCAGCTTGATCATTTTACAGCATTTCTGTGCCTCTTGGACCACTGATTTTTAATCTGCTTTCCGCTGTGTGCTATATTTATAGTCGATGGCTGCTTTGACTAATTTGGTTTTTATTTTTTAATGGTGCATTTCAATTTGTCGTGAGCTGTCTCGAGTGGACATCTGGAGAGCAAGTTACCTATTCGGGGAGAATTTATGGAGTGCTTTGGCGGCATCAAAGCCGAACGACACAATCAGGCAGCTCTCTCAAAACAACTGTGAAATAACGCTTTAATCAGCGGACATCCTTTGCTGCAAGTGCACCCGGAATTAATGCTCTCGACCACCATGGAAACAAACTGGACTCCTCATTACATCGTTATAAAACACGGCCATTAACCCGAGCTTAATTGCTGAAAAAAGTATATCTGCTTTTAGAGCACAAAAATGCAGCCCCGGTGTTTTTTTTACTCCCGCGTTAAAAGCCTGAATGAGTCAATACTCGCTGCTGGGGGAAAAAAGAAAAGTTCACAACGAAACTGTCGGAGAAAGGAAGCTTTGAAATACAAGTTCAAGCTGTGGCTTTGCTGGTTAGACTTTAAAAAAAGCAATAGATATCTTTAGGACTTGGGCCCGGAGCCAAAGAACCACTTTAATGTACACACAACCGCTGAGCTATGGTCTCCCCTATGGGTAATTGCGCCAAACGTGTAAAACCGAGGCGTTAGTCCTCTCCTGCCATCTGTTCCAGCCCAGGTTTTGGTACCCCCCCCACTTCCCTCTGCCTCAGAGGACTGCTAGTGAGTTACCTATCTGGAAGCAGAACACTACAAGTATGGCAACGATGGGGGGCGGGGTCGAGAATCAGCAATGGAGGGAACAATGAAGATTTAAGGGATGCTTTAATGAGAAGAAGACGATACTGGATTTATACCCTGCCCTTCACTACTCCCAAGGAGTCTCAGAGTGGTTTACAATCTCCTTTCCCTTCCCCTCCCCACAACAGACACCCTGTGAGGTAGGTGGGGGCTGAGAGAGCTCTCTCGAGGACTGCCCTTGAGAGAACAGCTCTGAGAGAACTTGTGACTGACCCAAGGTCACACCAGCAGCTGCTTGCAGAGGAGTGGGGAAATCAAACCCGGTTCTCCTGACCACTACACCAAACTGGATCCTTACCGTGATCCACCAGCCATGCCATGCAAAGGGAGTTCAGCTTTTCATCAAAGAATTCCACACCCTGGAGAGAGGAAATGGCGATGAGCTCAACGTGAACATCCGAGAGTGTCAAAAACAGGCATTACCACCTCCGGAGATATAAACTTTGGCTCAAATGGGGCAGCTTAAGAAAAAACAAGCACGGCGGACACCCCCAGGACGCTGGCTGAGTACCCAGCACTCAAACCCAATACTGAATAAGCCCACTGGTCTATCCTACTCAGTCTTGTCTGTTCTGACCAGAAGCGCCCCTCCAGGGACTCAGGTAAAAGTCATTCACAGCACATACTACTTTATCTTTTCTCTTTTTTTGAGATCTGGAGATGCAAGACTGAACGTGGGACTTCCTGTATGTAAAGAACACAGAACCATCAAGGGTCATCTAGTCCAACCCCCTGCACAGGGCACAAAACTCACAACTACACCCCCCCACACACACACACTCCCTCAGTGACCTCTGCTCTACGAGGAAGGCAAAAAACCTTCAGGATCCCTCGGCCAATCTGGCTGGGAGGAAAATTCCTTCCTGAACCCGAAGCAGCGAATGGCATCCCCGTGGACATGCAAAACAGGGGCCACGAGAGCCTAGCGCTGGCGCATCCCTCCCTCTTGCGATCTGTCCGAATGTTCTGCTGCTTAGCCACGGCCCCTCCTAAGTGGTACGGTTGCCAGATTCCTGCCAGAATTACCAGCAGCAGCACAAGCCAGGCACTCCCCCGCTTGTCCTTAGAAACAACCTCAGATCGCATTGTCCTCGGCACTCGCTGTACTCCCGGGCTCCCCAAGCCTGGTTCTGACCGCAGCCAAAAGAGCACTTACCAGCTGCCCGGCCAACAGGGGCATGTACTCAATGATGGCCAGCCGCACCCGCCACTTGGCGTCCTCTGCCAACTCCACGATGGCCGGCAGCAGGGACTGGGAAAGCTGCCGGATGCCGATCACTTCGTTCACGCAGTCCAGGTTGGAGATGATGTTGAGTCGGACTTCGGGGCACTGCAGAAGAGAAGGGAGGCAGCTGAAAGGGGCTGGCTCTGCTGCAGCGTCACGCCTCACTCCCCCCGCTTCACCTTTAACTAACCCTTTTGATACGAAGCTGAGGGGATCTTGAAAGGTCTTGGGCCACCGCTGCGGTGCCGGAACAGAGCAGCCTGGCCAAACTGGATAGGAATGGTTCTACATATGAAGCTGCCTTATACACAATCAGATCACTGTTTCTTCTGCTACGGTCTACTCCAACATCCGGCAGATCGACAGGACCTTATGAACAGGTCTTTCCAGCTAGACGACCTCAGACAGCTGTGCTACCAGCAAGCCCTGGGCCTCGTTCATGCAGACCTCGTGCTCTACCTATGGGTGTCTGTTGTGGGGAGGGGAAGGGAAAGGAGTTTGTTAGCCGCTCTGAGACTCCGAGTGAAGGGCAGGGTATAAATCCAATCTCTTCTTCGTCTTCTTCTCCTCTCCTTCTCCATTACTCCCTCTAATCCAGCAGTTCTCAACCTGGGGGTCGAACGACCCTTTCACAGGGGTCGCCTAAGACCATCGGAAAACACAAATTTTCAATGGTCTTAGGATAGGGCTCCCAAGTCTCGCCAAATCGCAGCGGGGGATCGCATCTCTTTTTGTGATTAATCACTATGCTTTAATTAAGTCCAATTTGTAACAATGAAAATACATCCTGCATATCAGATATTTATATTACGATTCAGAACAGTAGCAAAATTACAGTTTTGAAGTAGCAATGAAAATAATTTTATGGTTGGGGGTCACCACAACATGAGGAACTGTATTAAAGGGTCGCGGCATTAGGAAGGTTGAGAACCACTGCTCTTATCCATCCCCAAGTTGTTAAAAAACTCACTCTAGAAGAAGAGAATGGATTTATACCCTGCCCCTCACTCCCCAAAGGCGTCTCAGAGCAGATTATGATCTCCTTTCCCTTCAAACCCGGTTCTCCCAGATTAGAGTCCACGCTCCTAACCACTACACCACCAGGACGTGTTTTACTTAATCGATATGTATATACCCCGAAGAAAAAAAATGCTAACTAAGGTACAGTATTTTCCAGGATACTGTTTCCAGGGTCAGAGTTTGGTTTCTAAAGTACAAAAGAGTGGAATGAAAAAGGCAGCAGCACTAGCCATTAAGGAGGACTGGCTTGCGACCCACTTGAGGAATCTTAACAACCTACAGGGTGTCAGCTGTAGCTGCCATGAGTATGGTAAATGTTTTTAATTGCTTCGCATTCCTTCCCATGCGCTTAACTGCATCTAAGCTGTAACGCGTATCTCTCAAGGTCACAGGAGGGGTTGGTATGTCTACGTTTCGGGAAGCTCTTCACTTCCCCTGCTTTGCAGCCATTAGAAAATCTGCCAAATGCCCACGCGCGGGAGCCCATCTAATTGGGTAATGGGGGGGCATACGAATGCCCTATATCCTATTATGTGCGTAGGTAATCCGCCATTCCTAACAGTGTTCATGTTACTGCATCTATAGCTTTTCAATAAAAGTAAAACCTTCCTAGAAGCATGTACTTCGTTGTCTTGCTGTGGATCCTGACATTGGGTGAGAAACACTGGGCTCTCCTGACTCCCTAGAGCTAACTAAAACAACTCTTGTTTGTGTCACCCCCAACCCAAACCAGCCAGTGGGGTGACGGAGCTTGGGAGATCTGAGCAGGAAAAAAGGCTACGTCTCTGAAAGAAAGGAACTGGAGTGGGACAAAAGAACTGTGGCTCCCCAGACCGGAAGGGCGGGAAGGAGGACTCACCTCGTCTTTGAGCTGAGCCAGGAAGAGAGGCAGGAGGTGCTCGATCGTGTTGTCCTTGCCCAAAATGGGCGACAGTCCCATGATCACAGATGCCAGAGCGGACTTCACGTGCTGATTGGCATCCGACACCAGTTCCTAGAGGACACAAGGAAAGAAGCCACGATAACTCATTGTTAAGCACCTTCCCCAGTTCCACTTCACATGCCCCTCGGGTTTCTTGGTCCTCCACGCAGTAAGCGAGAGGAGGAGGAAAGACGCACGATGGCTTTGAGCACTGCCACAGGAAGTTACGGCAAACCATGGCTCACTTTCTCTCTCACACACATATACATTAAGGGAATTTGTATTCTGCAAACGAACACTAAGAGCCATTTCCAGAATGCCTATCCATCACTAAGCTCGGATACACTTTTTGAAGCACTTTTACCGTGGGATGGAAATTAATATAGAAATGTGGCCAAAGAGACTGAGCCACATTAGTGTAGGATGGTGATTGAGAGACTGAGCCCAGTTAATGTAGGATGGTGACCAAGAGACTGAGGTGAGTTAAGGCAGAATGACCGAGAGACTGAGCCGAACTAATGTAGGACAGTGACAAAGATGCTGAGCTGAGTTAATGTAGGAAGGTGTCCAAGAGATTGAGCTGAATTAATGTCGGACAGTGACCAAGATGCTGAACCAGGTTAATGTAGGAAGGTGTCCAAGAGACTGAGCTAAGTCTCGGGATCCACTATCAGAAAAGATATTTCATTCATAGGTTTTCTAAGATCTTATTTTTTGTTTTGTTAAGAACATAAGAGAAGCCATGCTGGATCAGGCCAATGGCCCATCCAGTCCAACACTCGGTGTCACACAGTAGCCAAAACCCAGGTGCCATCAAGAGGTCCACCAGCTGGGCCAGAACTTCAGAAGCCCTCCCACTGTGCCCCCCCCAAAACACCAAGAAGACAGAGCATCACTGCCCCAGACAGAGTGTTCCTATCTACACCTTGTGGCTAATAGTCACTGATGGACCTCTGCTCCGTATATTTATCCAAATCGCTCTTGAAGCGGTCTATGCTTATAGCTGCCACCTATGTTCCCTCTAAGCTGTGGAGTCTTGTGAGCAAAATTTCCACTTTGTGAGCTCCTGGCATTAAAGTTGTGAGCGAGCGATTTGGCTACTGCATAAATTAGTTAGCTCTGGTGCCATCCTTCCTAAGCTAAGATAAGAATGTGTGAGCCAGAGGCTAAAAAACTGTGAGCTAGCTCACACTAACTCAGCTTAGAGGGAACACTGGCCGCCACCACTTCCTGCGGCAGGAAATTCCACATGTTAATTACTCTTTGGGTGAAGGAGGACTTCCTTTTATCTTGTCAAGGCTGGGCGATAACAGGAGCGTACATGTATGCAAAGGAAGACTGACCGGAGTGCCAGGAAGTCAGCTTAGTTTCCGAAAAGCTTCTGCAGCCCTTGACTTGACCAAGGCCTTGGCCAGAAGCTGGACTGGAAAGCCCCCCCTCTCCCCACTCCCACCTCCTTTCTGCTCTGATTGCTCAAAAGAGCCTGGATTCAGTGGTGCTATAAGCCATTAACACCTTTGCAAGACTGTGATTCAGAGGATGAGCCGGAGTTGATTTGGAACAGGCTAAAAAGCTCTCTAGAGAAGCTGCGGGAGTGACACACACCTTGATGCAGGGCAAGATCTGGGTCATGATGACATTCTCACGGCAGTCCGGAGACAAGTTCTCACAGAACTCTAGGAGAGCAAGGGGAAAAAATGGTCATCGTGTTAGCGGAGCACTGTTAACTGAAAAGGACACAGCAGTGGACAACCAGGATCAACTCAAGGTTCGTACATTCATTAAACGGCACCACTAGGTTTGCTAACCCAAAATCCACAGAACACACATGAAGCTGCCTTATCTTGAATCTGGACTCTGGTCTATTAAGACCAGTATCATTTACTCAGACTGGCGGCGGCTCTCCAGGGTTTCAGGCAGAGATCTTTCACGTTGTCTGTTGATCCTTTCCAACGGGAGAAGCCTGGGGTCTAAACCTTGGGCCTCCTGCATAGGACTGTTCCTGACTAGGGATGGGCACAAACCAGAAAAATGGAGGTTCGTCCCAGTTCGTGGGGTCACACGAACCACGAACCTTCACAAGCCTGTTTACTAAACTGGTTCGTTTTGTGAGTTTCGTAATGCTGTGGGGTTTCCCAAGGCCAGCAGAATCGAGAGGGGAGAAGATCTTGCAGAAGCCATTTTCAGGGAACATGCCCTTTAAATGGCTTTTGCAAGTTGCGCATGAGTGAAGTCCAAGCAAACGAACCCGCCGCTTGGACTTCACTCACACACGAACCACTGACACGATCCACACAAACTGCCGTGAAAAACACGGAGGTTCATTGTGGGCGTGATTGCACTACCTTCAACTCATGAACCAGGCAATGTTTGTCACAAAATTAGGTTCGTGAACCAGTTCATGCCCATCCCTATTCCTGACCTTCTCCTAGAAAATTATCAGCTGAATCTAATTTCTGTGTATGGATCCATCCCTTGTTGCTTAGCTGCTGTAGAGTAAGACCCTTCAATTGTACTACTCTCCTTCCTAACCCATCAGCTACATCAGATCAGAACAGTCACAGCTGGGTTTGTCTTTCCGTCTATCACAGAACAGGGATATAGCTCCCTTTGAAACACACACCTAGCTAAATGCCTAGAGCAACCAGAGTACAGATCTCAAGTGCTTAGACTAGCCCCTGGGCCTTCTGTCGTGTTACCTTAATGGTTCTATCTCAATTGCCTGTACGCGCTACTCAAAAGTTCTGAATGCATGCAGATGAAGAAAGGTTTATATACAAAAAAAATCTCACTGCATTATTTGATTTCATTCTTACGGCAAAATATTTACCCCTGCACTGAACACAAGCAGCTGTCTCTGGGGTTTCAGGTCATGCTGTGCATGAGGCCTGATCTTAAGAACCTACTAGATCTCTGGAAGATCCTTCACTTCCAGTCACCTTAGAATGCATAACCCTCTACCACAACTACTTGAGCCCACCCCACCCAAGCTCCGTTCCTGCTGTAGGTTTTCCCTGACATGGAGATCCCGCATGGCCAACAGGGAGGGACTCTGAGCCATGGCCAAGACAGACCTTTGACCTTATGGGAGGCCGCAGCGCGCACTTCAGCTTCACAGTCTTTCATGAGGTTCTGGAAGGCCGGGACTAAGTCGGTCTTGGTGATTTCTGGTCCAACTGCTTTCTGGAGCTGTGGGAAACGAAAAGAAAAACATAAGAACATAAGAGACGCCAATGTTGGATCAGGCCAGAGGCCCATACAGTCCAACGCTCTGTGTCACACAGTGGCCAGAAATACCAGGTGCCATCAGGAGGTCCAGGTGCCAGGACATTAGAAGCCCCTCCCATTGTTTACCCCCCCCAAGCACCAAGAAGACAGAGCATCACTTGCCCCAGAGCCCCTATCTATACCTTGTGGCTAATAGCCACTGATGGACCTCTGCTCCATATGCTTATCTAATTCCCTTTTGAAGCCGTCCATGCTTGTAGCCGCCACCACGTCCTGTGGCAGTGAATTCCATGTGTTAATCACTCTTTGAGTGAAGATGTACTAGCTGCTGGGAACTATGAAAGGAAACCCAGTGTTGGCCAACACAGATGCAAACACTATCTGTACTTCTGGCCAAAGACCAAGCATCTATGGTACTGTCAGAGAAACCAGGCCGGAAATGTTGCCAGTTTTCCAACGCTTACCTCCGTGAACTTGTCAGCCACCATGTAACGGACTCTCCAAGATTTGTCTTCTGCTGCTTGCCGTAGCGTCGGCATCACCAAGGACTCCAGGTCCTCCTGGGGCAGGAGCTGAGCAATGTTGACACAGGCCTCCACAGCCAACAAGCGAACAGAGTCCTAAAGTAAGAGACAGGAGAGGAGGACAGAGAAGCTTTAACTCATGCACAGGAGGAAACTAGCCCCCAGATGCTCTTATTTTATCCCATTCCCAGCTCAACCCCCTAGATGCCTCCCACCAGACCTAGCCTTCACACGGACCTGCTCATCGGAGGCCAGGTTGGAAAACATGGGGATGATCTCGCTCTTGACGTGTTCCAGCTCCAAGACCTTAGCAAATTCACCCAGCTTGGAGGCTGCGGCTCGCCTCACCATGGGGGTGTCATCTGAGCACAAATTCCGGAAATACCTGTGGAAGGAGCAAAGACCACGGGTTGGGAAACACGAGCCCGTCCAAGCACTGTCTCTTACCCGTGGCCAACCCAGACGAGGCCTCCCCCTCCAGCCTTTGTCTTAAGACACCTCACTTACTGTCGGAGCTCAGCTTTGACGGAACTGGAGACTCGGGGATAACAGACGCTGAAGAGGCCGCAGGCCGAGGTGCGGGAGGTGAACCAGTCACCCCCAGCTAGGCGCTTCACCAAGGGCACGAAGTGGGCCTCGAGGTCAGATGGAGAGTGTTCGTGGGACGTCGCCCGCAGGGACTCCACGGCCTTGTCCCGCACCACCGTCTCCTCAACCGTGGCAAGGCTCTCGAGGGGCGGCTGCGGGAGAGAGGACAGACTGAGTAGGCAAAGAAAAGGCAGATGGGTATTCTGTTGCTCGCCATGCCCAACGCCGACACCTGACGAGTGGTTAAAAACCCTCCTTGTGACTCAATATGATTCACAGGTTCAACCTTCCCCAGGCGGAGACATCTCGGGGTAGTCTGGTCATCCATGTGAGCTCAGTGTCTTGGGAACCCTCACGGAGGGGCCGTGGCTCTGTGGGAACCAGCTGTTCTCCATGGGGAAGGCCCCAAGTTCAATCCCCAGCATCTACAGCTAAAGATTGCAGCTGGCAGATGTTGGGAATGACCAATCATTGCTCCTGACCCCGGAGAGCTTTTGCCACTCACATCAGACAACACCAAGCTACATGGTTCATTCCAGGGCTCTATTTGTAGCAGGAACTCCTTTGCATATTAGGCAACACACCCCTAATGTAGCCAATCCTCCAAGAGCTTACAGAGCTCTTCTTACAGGGGCTACTGTAAGCTCTTGGAGGATTGGCTACATTAGGGGTGTGTCGCTTAATATGCAAAGGAGCACCTGCTACAAAAAGAGCCCTGCCTCTGAACTGGTGTAAGGCAAATCTGTATGTTGCCAGACTAAAGCACGAAAAGGATGGTCTCTTATTATAAGGGGCTCACAACTTACCAGCAAGCAGTGGACATATTCAGGGCCCCCAACCAGAGCGGTGAAGGTTCCCAGCTGTTCTGCCAAAGCAAGAAGCACTTCATCTTCGTCATAGATGGTGTCTGCGGGAGAACGAGAGACGGGAACAGCAGATTGAAAATCTGCACGACTAGGGAGAACAGCATCTCTTAGTCCATGGGAACCTCTGGGCCATTTCATTTCATGTCATGTCCCAGCTTTTTTTGGGGGGGGGGGGTTTGGAATGGAGCGAATGTTTAGTGACAGAGTTCTAATGGGAGTGGAACCAGAAGAACAGGGGTGGGAGGGAGAGAAGAAAGAGAAATAGGAACAAGCGAGAAGTACAAAAATGGTTTTTAGGGGAAAAGCAGCCATTTGCATGTTGCTACAGTACTGTACAGTACAGTACTCCTGCCAACCTAAGCAGTTCGAAAGAAAGAAATTGCAAGTAGATAAATAGGTACCACTTCGGTGGGAAGGGAACAGCATTCTGTGCGCCTTGGTGTTTAGTCATGCCGGCCACATGACTACGGAAACATCTTCAGACAGCGCTGGCTCTTCAGCTTGGAAACGGAGATGAGCACTGCAACCCTAGAGTCGGACTCGACTGGCTTTCGAGCAAGGGAACCTTTTTAAAGGGATGAGGGAGGAGGTTCTCTCTTGATCT
This sequence comes from Gekko japonicus, assembly GCF_001447785.1. NCBI lineage: Eukaryota > Metazoa > Chordata > Lepidosauria > Squamata > Gekkonidae > Gekko > Gekko japonicus. The sequence goes on along the minus strand of NW_015177027.1, from coordinate 55,655 downwards.
GATGGCAACATCAGAGAACCAGCGTGGTATAGCGGTTACAGTGTCAGGCTAGAACCTGGGAGACCAAGGTTCAAATTCCAACTGTGCCCATGGAAGCTTGCTGGGGGATCTTGAGCCAGCCACCAACTCTCAGTCTAACCAACCTCACAGTCTTATTGTCAGGACAAAATGGAGTGGGGGTGAACATCGTAAGCCGCTCTGGGTCCCCAGTGGGAAGAAGAATGGTGTATCAATGAAATAGACAAACACAGAAATTTGTCAGCATCCGCGTCTGTGAAGGACCTACTAGGTATTCTGCCATGGCACTGGTGCAGGGAAACAAACACAACCGAGGCTTATTTGCCATGTACACAAGCAGCAGGAAGCCCCGTTGTAAGAGGTACCGTGTTCGCTTCACAACATGCACACCCAGCAGCCATGACGGCCTCTAATAAAACACTCTAGACTTGTCGCATTAAAAGATGGCACCGTTTCAAATTCACAGCTATGGGTATAGGCTGTTCTTGTTACGTATATGAACAAACAAAAAAGATACACTCCGACAGCTCGGGGATATTGTGTATGTTCGGTACGTGCCCTGATCATTCCCGCTGCATCCCACAGTTCAACCAACCGCCCCAAATCGTTTGTGCCAGCTTCGCCAATTAGCGGCACGGACGTCATCCACGGCATTTGGGCCCCAGCTGAGGAATCTGGCATTTCAATAATCAACCCATTTGCCAGGGCCAGCAGGGGGCAGGGCACTGAGTACCGGACAATTTGCGCTGTCTCAAAGTGACTTTCCCTCGCCTGACAGCTGAGAAACGGTTTGTAAAGTGTTTCTGCTTGGAAAACACTGAAAAAGGCAGTATTAAAATAAACTGCATGAGCAATCTAGGAAGAGGCCAAACACACTTGCATGTATCCCGGAAACCCATCCATGGGCTTGG
>NW_015177027.1:52331-53711 GCF_001447785.1 Gekko japonicus | reverse complement strand
CCGTATCCCCCCCCCCCCCAGTGTTTACACTAAAAAACCCCCCAAGTAATCAGTTCACAGATCCTCCAACATCACATCTAGCGTGGCCCAGACAGTTCTCTTACACTCAGTAAGCACAACTTGTCAATCTGGACATTGTGACTGAATGCTTTACTGTGGTTTAATGTGATGTCTGAAGTGAGACTTTGGCACAGAGATGCGGGGCGACACACTGACCGTGAAACTAATTCAAACAGAGCTTTAGGATGAGATACTAACTGTAAAAGTGATTTGTACAGAAGATTCGCAGACCCTAGACTCTACTCCTACCCTCCAGCGTATGACATAGGCTTACCAAGTGCCAGCGGGGGATCCATATGTCTTTACAGGATGCCTGCCGCGGGGACGGCGATACGCGTTGCACCCGCCGTCGCCAGGATGTGACGTTACGCGTCGCTCTGGCAACGGGACTCAAAACAGCCTCGTTGCCAGAGCGACGCGTAGCGTCACATCCTGGCGACGCCGGTGCAACGTGTATCGCCGTCCCCGCGGCAGGGATCCTGTAAAGACATGCGGATCCCCCACCGGCACTTGGTAAGCCTAGTATGACAGTTCCAGACGCTTTAAATACCTGTAAGGAAAGGCAAGAGCTCGCTGCGCGTCCTCTCCACCCCCAGGGCCAGTGCAATAGTAGATAGTTTCTTGATGCTGTTCAGACGAAGCTGCGTAAAAGGAGACACAATTTTAAAGATTCAGAAAGATCAGCCAAGGAAAATAAACTTGCTTATTTAGAGTCTGAGAAAAGATGGAACGTCACATCCCAGATCACAAATCCCAGATTTCTGAGCCCGACAGATTCATTTTAGGTACTCACGCGGCCTTTCTAAATGTCCCAATCATCCTTCATTTTCACACTTATGCTTACAAGCCCTCTTAAATGTGGCAGTCACGTCTCCCTTATATGACCTGCTAGTAGAACCATGGTTGGTTCATGCCTCCAAATTTATCTACACAACGGCATACGCACGTAAGAGATGGTGTGCCGACAGATTGCAGACAATGTTGTATATGTGAAGTGCTGACAGTCATCTGTATCACTGGAGATGCTAAAAAGTGAAGAATCGCCCTTGGAATTTATCTGCATGCACAACGGAGCCGAGAAAGTCGACAGTGGCCACTTCCACACTGTCATTTTTGTCACTTGTTTGTCCATGTTGCTTCAGGGTATCCCACCCACAATGTGTTTTGCTTTCTCTGGTAGTCCCAGAGGGAGCAAAACTAGAGATGTGAAGGCCCGGAAAAAAACCGGAAAAATTCGGGGGGGAAATGGTTTTTCCCCGTTTTTTTCCTGAAGCCTTTTTGTTTTTTTCCGAAAAATTTTCCAAATCATTTCTAATATAT
>NW_015177027.1:40654-52321 GCF_001447785.1 Gekko japonicus | reverse complement strand
AGTCCTAGGTTACAAACTGAACTCTCCAATGCAAGAACAAGATGCATTTCTTCCTTTAGGAGGTGCTATTGTCAGAAGACAATAAAAAGGTTTCAGTTTTGTTTTTGCATGTGGGTGGGTATTCTGTTTGTAATAATTGTTTGGATACACTATATTTTTAATATGCTAGTTGTGATAATTTCATGCCAAGTAAAAATGTCCATAGTCATATTTTATGTTCCTAAAGTAACAGAATGACTTTCAATCTAGAAAAGACAAAAGAAATGCTAATGCAGCATTTTTTCAATTTTTCCAAAAATTCCATTCCCCCCCCGAAAAAAACTGGTGAAAAACCGGGGTTTTTTCCGAGCTTCAAAATTTCCGGAAATTCTACATCTCTAAGCAAAACACACGTGGAAAAGGCAGGGAGGACGACCAATGCTCCCTCTAAGCTGTGGAGTCTTGTGAGCAAAAATTTTACTTTGTGAGCTACTGGCATTAAAACTGCGAGCGAGCGATTTGGCTGCTGCATCAGTTTGCTCTGGGGCCATCCTTCCGGAGCTAAGACAAAAATATGTGAGCTGGAGGCTAAAAAACTCACACTAACTCAGCTTAGAAGGAACACTGGGGCGGACCCAAAGCAATAGGGGGAAAACGAGAGACAGAAGTGACAGTACGGAAGTGCGAGGCAGTCTTCATGGACTCCCGCTGGATAAGACTTGTTGGGAACGCGGCCCGCATCCTCCGAGAACTCGGACTGCATCTGAAACTCCTCTACTGATCTGCCCCGTTATTGCAAGGGACGCATGTGCAAGAATGGCAGAAGCTCAAATTAACTCTGGAGCATCACACACAACCTGGACCAATGAACAGATAGCAAAAAACAAAACAAAACAAAACAGGCTATGCAGTAAGAACCGGACATCAGTCCAAGCAGCAGGTTACACAGACGACAACCAAACTCGCCTGTTCCAGAGTCTTTGCTTCGCATTCCCCAGTGATCAACAGATTCTGCTGCATCAGTGCAGATCCTTCGCAGGACCGTGACCCAGCATCTGGCCTACCGCTTCTATTGATCTAGGAGGCCTTATTTCTCCAGTCAACACAGGAGCGATCCGTGTTCATTCTGGTACCTTCAGCTACAATCTAATGGGATACTTACTAGGGAATAAGCCCAGCTGATCCCAACAGTGAGACACACACACAGGACCAAGATCCTGACAATGCAGGCGCCAAAGCATTGGTGCTGTCCCCTAAATATTTTGATGCCTGAGAGACTTTTCTCCCCACAAGGACTCAGCTAACAAGTCTCGAAGACGATAGATCAAGCTGGGTAGCTGTGTTAATCTGCCTGTAGCAGCAGAAAAGAGAAAGAGTCCGGCAGCACCTTGAAGACGAACAAAATTTGTGGCGGGGTATGAGAGCAGTGACTCACAAAAGCTCATACCCTGCCATGATTTTTTTGGGGGGGGGGTCTTTAAGGTGTTCTTGGACTCCTTCTCTTTCCTGAGTCTCCCGACATGTTCAGAACAAAATCAATGCAACGTTTGAGTCCAATGGCACCTTTAAGCCCGACAAAGTTTTATTTAAGGGGTAAAGCTTTCATGGGCAAGCACGAAATGGGTCTGAGGAAGTGTGTTGGCCTTAAAGGTGCCACTGGACCCAAACACTGGCTGCGGTCACACGGAGCATTAGCCACGCTACAGAGACGGAAGATAGGTGGATTTTCCGGGCGCAATCACAGCGCCACATCTGGGAAGCGTAGCGCTCCTGTGGCGAACCCGAGGCTTCCCGTCGAAGATGCGGGGTAAAAAACTAGTACCTCCGAGGTACTAGTTCCCGGAAACTGCAGGGCAAGGGCGGGCGCCTGATCGCGTTTCCGGTGGTAGGTCGTGGCATCCGGCGCCCACCCATGTCCCCACGCAAAAAGTTTTTCCCCCCCAAGTCTTCACGGGATGTGCACAAGCACCCAACGGCGCATGTGCACACTTCGTTTAAAAACAAACAACACAGCCCCCTCCTCTTTTCCGTACCCCCCCAATCCTGGCTTGGCCTGCTCAAGAGGAACTCTCTGCACTGGGCGACAGAGGGGGAGGTGCAGGGGGGCGTGGCGGGAGGGCAGCCCGGCCGAAGCTCCTCCTGGAGGAGACCGGACGGACGGAGGACACAGTTTGCATTCCTCTGCAGCCCTGGAAGGGGCTAAACCCATGGAGCCTTTTGCTAGGGAGGCCGCTTCTTTGCTGCGCCCCAGGATTGTCCTGTGATCGGCACCTCCCCCCTAACCACGGGACCTCGACGAGACGTCTGATTGCGCAGCCGCGCGTTATTTTGCTCCAGGGCAAAAAGCCACACACCCCCCGCATTTTCCTGCCCGTGTGACCGGGGCCTTTGTTCTGCTGCTTCAGACCGACATGGCGGCCCACCATGTGAATTTACAAGTCAACAGAGGAGAAATTCACATGAGCCCATGGTTATCTTAACTACAACCATCCCGTATGAGCCATTCCACTTGGTCAGGCTGTCCCAGACCTTCAACCGCTTGTATTTCTAGTGCTCTATCAAAGAGGCTTGCAGTAGGCAAAAGCAACAGTTCATTAACAGATAAGAACCGCCTATGGGGGGGGGGGGGGGGGGGGGGCGGAACCTGCCCATCCAGGGCTCTTACCTGGCCCACAAGCAACTGGTATGTATAGAAATGTACGTTACTCCCCCTTTTATGGTATCCCTAGGAAAAAAACTAGGAAGCTGTGGTGGCTCAAGTGGTTAAGACGCTGAACTGCAGGCTGTGGAAGGTCGGTAGTTCAGCAGTTCGAGACCCGGGTGCCGCATGACGGAGTGAGCTCCCATCTCTAGTTCCAGCTCCTGCCAACCTAGCAGTTCGAAAGCAAGAAATTGCAAGTAGATAAACAGGTACCACTTCAGTGGGAAGGGAACAGCGTTCCATGCGCCTTGGTGTTTAGTCATACCAGCCACATGACCACGGAAACGTCTTTGGACAGCGCTGGCTCTTCGGCTTTGAAACGGAGATGAGCACCGCAACCCTAGAGTCGAATTCGACTGGCTTTCGAGCAAGGGAATCTTTACCTTTAGGGAAAAAAACTAGTCTTGCATATGATTAAATACATTTATTGGGGATTTTCTAGGTTCCCTAGTAAATTAACTGCTTTAGGAATCAATTGCTTTTGTTTGTATTTTGAGTTTAAAAAATAATATTGTTGATTGGGTTTGCCTGCGTCCTTTATAAAGTTTATATCTCCAGTACCTGGCATTACACTTTACAGCACAAACGGCCTGGCCCGACAAAGTGACATTTATGTCAGACCCGTAACAAACGAGTTTGACACCTCTGGCCTAAGGGTTCATGGTCTTATCTTCCTAATATCTCATTACTGTTGCCTGGGTGGCTAATTCCCTGTGCTAGGGCAGCGCAAAGGAGGAGGACGCAACAGATGGAAAAGCAGCAGCCTCAAAGGGTCAGGACTGGCCTTTGCAAAATCACACCTAAGCGTGGACAAAATCTGCGATAGCGCGTTTTGGAGGCATGCCACCAACAAACATGCACAATGCTTCAGAGTTTTTTGTTTGTTTGTTTAATACGCTATCGTATAGGCCCACACACTGCTAAAAAAATTATTGCTTTTGGCAGAGAGAGAATGAGAGAAAAGAACAAATGCTCTCTACGTTACAAGCTTTCCTTAGTGCGGTTGCCTGAAGGTGACTTGTTATTCACCATAAGTGTGCAGGCACACAACTGTTTTTAAGGCTAAGTCTTACACTCGATGTACCCCTCTCTCTTTTTTTATTTTACTCTTGCAAGGCTTGAAATTCTTCACTCCATGAACACAGCACACCGCAATCAGCATTATGGCTAGAGAACAAGAGAAATAGCAGCTCCCGGAACTACCCTTACTACCGCTACATGGCTGTGCCCGGGGATCAGGCACACCAAGTCCCACCCTGTCCCGCTCCCCCTTGCTGTGTCACCGGGCCGACCTGCTGAGCAAGTCCCAGTTTTACCTTGGTATGTCCTCAGAGAGGCATGCTTGCATACAGAACCCTAGGCAGGGCTAGGGAGGCAGGGAATCAACAGGGGCTAACAAATCAGGCCTGGCACACAGTTCAGCTTAGTTTATTGTGATACAAGATCAGCTTGGCCTGGAACACAAACGCACAAGACTTGCTGCTTAAATCACTTCAGGCAGCCACCGTTTTTGCCACCCTGATGCTGTGAGGGGTTTAGCAGCACCCAGGTTCGCAGGCTCTGGAATACCCTTCCAATCATCTATTAGCAGCCTTTTCAGTATTAGCTAACAGAGGTCATTTCGGGGGGGAACGCAGTTCCCCCGGGTGAGGTGCAGGGGGGCGGGGCACATGACAAAGCCCCACCCCCTGCTTTTGGCCGCCCCGCTTTAAGCCCTCATTCAGCCAGGAGGAGGCAGGAGAAGAGGGAGGGTAAGTTGCTTCCTCCCCGCCTCTCCCCACCCCTGCCTGCCTGGGGCCTCACACTCCCGCTGGCCTTGCAGGTCCACCGCCGGGCCCCTGATTTCAGGGGGTGTGGCATATGCTAATGAGTTATGCTAATGAGTTCCCCTAGCTCTTTTTCTACGAAATGACCCCTGGCTATACAGCATCCGCAACGGGCACAAGTGCCGCTTTACATGGCCTTCATAAAGAAAGGGAGAGGACTCTGCCCGCCAGGTGCATACAATTTAAATTCAACGAAGGGGGAAAAGAGACAGGAAAGCAAGGGATGGACATGACCAAATGCAGCAATCCTTCACTACAGTCCAACCAAAGCCAGACAATCGTCACATTTTCCGTTCAGAATTCTCTCAAGCCCCGCATCAGAGATCAGCTGCATTTGTGCATAACCGTCCTCCTGTGACTCCTCCCTACTTGCCATTCTACCTCCCCCCCCCAACTAAAATTCAGAAACATAAGCATCTCAGAGCGAGGATCTGTATTTTTACTTATGCTACCCTAAAAATGACCACATGCAGTTTTATATATAAACAGGGCTATTTTGGGGCAGGAACGCACAGGAACGGAGTTCCGGATGGCTTCAGAGTTGGCCACACCCACTACAGCCAAAACCTCTGTGTGCGTGGCTACACAGGGAAGGCCTGGAGAGCGCCCCCCCACGCGCGACTCCGAGGCAGGTGGGCCAAGAGAGCCCTGGAAGGATAGTGGAGGCATTTAAATGCCTCCCCATGCCTTCCCCGGCCTGTCCAAGGGCTGGCTTACCTGAGCTCCCCGCAGCCACAGGGTGCCCAGGCAAGCCAAAGGAAAGGCAAGGGGTATGGCCTAATATGCTAATAGATTTCTGCTGTCAGGTGTGGCCTATTATGCTAATGAGTTCCTGCTGGCCTTTTTCCACAAAAAAAACCCTGTATATAAACAGAACCAGCTAATTAAGGGATGCATCCGAAGTGTTGCCTCTGCCAAATCCCATCATACCCACAACAGCCATGTAGCCCTACAGGAGACAATAGGGAAGAATCCCGCCAAGCCATCCACAGAAGCCAACAGTCGTGCCTCTGAGCCAACTCACGAATTCCTTTTGGGTGGGCACCAGTGTTCCCTCTAAGCTGAGTTAGTGTGAGCTAGCTCACAGTTTTTTTAGCCTCCGGCTCACACATTTTTGTCTTCGCTCAGGAAGGGCTCCAGAGCAAACTAATTGATGCCGCAGCTAAATTTCTCGCTCACTGTTTTAATGCCCGTAGCTCACAAAGAAGAATTTTTGCTTACAAGACTCCACACCTTAGAGGGAGCGCTGGTGGGCGCCATGCCCCCTTGTGTCTCCAGATCCCCAATTCCTGATATGATCTCATGCATAGACAAGATCTGCAGACAAGATATAGCGTCATCCACAAGCCAGTCTTAAGGGCCTCCTTTGTCACATTTCATCAGCAACAACACTTCTCTCACAGATCAAGGAGGGTAGCCCTGTTACTCCGTCTGCAGCAGTAGAAAAGAGAAAGAGTCCAGCAGCACCTTAAAGACTGACAAAATTTGTGGCGGGGTAGGATCTTGCGTGAGTCACTGCTCACTTCTTCAGGTACCTGAAGAATCTGAAGAAGCATCTGAAAAAGTTTCTGAAGTGAGCAGCGATTCACGAAAGCGCCTACCCTGCCACAAATTCTGTTAGTCTTTAAGGTGCTGCTGTACTCTCGCTCTTTTCTACTTCTCTCACAGAAACAGAAGTCCAGTGGCAACAGAAGCCAACAAAATTTCTTCCACCACCTCCTGAAGGGAGCTTTGAGTCACCAAACCTTGCATCAGAATAAATTTGGCTGCTCTTTAAGGCAGACCTGGACAAATGTTCGTTGGCTCTAGGGGCTAGCCCCAAAATTTAGGAGCCATGCTCATTGTCCAGCCTTCAGAGTTCCCTTTAATGATCACACTTCCTAAGGATTGCTGCCACAAACTATAAACTCTTCACGGTTCCTCATACTTTTATGGAAGCTATGGCACAGTTATTCTATCTGTCTATCTAGTACTGCTCATATGGCTATCACCTTAAGTAGAAACTAGAACCAAAAATATTTTAAAAGACCTTACTCAATTATCGTAGCATATAAACAGGGGTAACCATGGCTGCCACCACCACAGCAAAGCCTAGCCTAACGTCTTCCCAGTTCCTCATAATTTCATTATTCCTTTTTAAAGCTCCATTTAATCGAATGTTAAAGCCAGTATAGGAAGCCACTGGACCTCTACCACAGAGGAATAGGGTAAAACTAATGAGGAACAACTCCATGCACCTTTTTATGTCATACAACAGAGCATTCTGGTGGGAAACAATAATCAGCTTTGTTCCCCTTCAGTGGATCACTAAGAGATACAGCAACAAAATCATTGTTGCAATTTCCTGGTGCCACCGTGGAATTTCTAGGCGCTATGGCGACCTGGGACTTGTCAAGCTCTGCCTTTTTAAAAAAAAAAATGTAAAATTTGATTGAGTTTATTACAACATGTATACAAAACAAGAACACAAGAGTATCATACAACCTTGTGGTAAGTAAGATACTGAACATATAATATGCCTAGAATGTCATACAAAATTAGTTCTCTATTATGCTGCATTAGAGAGATGGATCATAACACTGAATTTAAATCAACCAACTACCAAACATAAGAACATAAGAGATGCCAATGTTGGATCAGGCCAAAGGCCCATCCAGTAAAACACTCTGTATCACACAGTGGCCAGAAATACCAGGTGCCATCAGGAGGTCCACCAGTGGGGCCAGGACATTAGAAGCCCTCCCACTGTTGACCCCCCCAAGCACCAAAATGACAGAGCATCACTTGCCCCAGAGTCCCTATCTATACCTTGTGGCTAATAGCCACTGATGGACCTCTGCTCCATATGCTTATCTAATTCCCTCTTGAAGCCGTCCGTGCTTGTAGCCGCTACCACTTCCTGTGGCAGTGAATTCCAAGTGTTAATCACTCTTTGGGTGAAGAAGTACTTCCTTTTATCTGTTCTAACCCGACCGCTCAGCAATTTCATGGAGTGCCCAAGAGTTCTTGTATTGTGAGAAAGGGAGAAAAGTACCTCTTTCTCTACCTGCTCTTTCCCATGCATAATCTTATAAACCTCAATCATGTCACCCCTCAGTCGTCATTTCTCCAAGCTAAGGAGCCCTAAGCGCCTTAACCTTTCCTCATAGGGAAAGTGTTCCAACCCTTTTATCCTTTTTCCAAAGCTATAATATCCTTTTTAAGGTGGGGTGACATATCATACAACCTTTTAAAAGTCAGATATTAAGCAAGTCCATATGAATCAATGTTTTAGGGACCACATTGTGAGAAGTCAAATAACCTAATACAGGAAACCACTTTACTACAAATGTGGAGTATATATCCCAATTCATATTACACTGAGTTATTTGATCAGTGATTCCCCCGCCCCATTATATATAGATTCCATATCTTGTTATGGCACATATTTGTCTCTCCAAGGTCTGCCTTGAAGCGTTACTGGACTCCTGGTCTATTCTGCTGCAGCAAACTGATGTGGGATTACCCCTATGGAATTAATATCACTCAGGTTACATTAAAAAAGAGCAAGAGTCCAGTAGCACCTTAAAGACTTTAGATTCCACAATGGGATTCCACAATGGGATTCAGCACCAATTAAGAGCGATGCATTCCCTAAACCCCCCAAAAGGGCGAGGCAGTCCGGAGTGTCACATACCCCTATAGGCATCACGAGGCCAGATCCAATGGGCCACCCCCACTCCCCCATGGCCGAGCTCCCGATTGGCTCCGCAGCATGACAATCATCCCTTCCCCCATTGAAACCCAAAGGAACTGGGGCTTGGCCAAAAGCATCCCAGCCAAGAAAGAACAAGCAAGAATGACCAGGCCCCGCCCCCTCCGCATAAGGCTTTCTTCTGATTGGTCGGCACGCTTCTGTGTAACAAATGGACTGGGCCCCGCCCAATCAGAAGCCTCCTTTCACGAATGGGAGAAAAGGGAAAGCGAACACGGCGACCACTCTAGGTTCTGCGGTACCAAGGAAACAGGTGGCCCGGCCAATCACGTGGTGCCTGTCTTTGCGGCAAACGAGGCCAAAAAATACAGACCCTCCCATTAGCCAACACCCTACTCCTCGTTTCCCCAAATGAAAACCACTGCAACCAATCAAGTACGGCCTCTGATGGCGCACGTACGGGTTGTCACATGAAAGACCGCCGCTGATTGGACACTGTGCCGGGGACCCGTCTCTCGGGCCTCTGCGACCCAATTAGCCCACAAGCGCTACCCTTCAATACACAGCAAAGGGTCCGCAGTCACGGCCAGTACCTGGACGTCCTCGTTCCGCAGCTCGTCGATTAGTACAGCAATAGGGTAAAGCGAGTCATCTCCGTCGGCGGCCGCCATCTTAGCTCCCGGCTCCGGTTCTGAAGGGTGCGCGGGGTTCACGCTGAAGCCTTGCAGGGGCGGTTCGGATGCCATTGGATGCCAGGGTTGTGACTCCCGGCCGTTTCATTGGTTCATTTTTTTTACTAACCCCGCCTCTCTTATACGTCTATTTGAGTACTGCTTCCATCAATCACCATACTATTCGCCTAGTCATTGGAGGATCTTTTACGTATGCGCCCAGCCAGAAAAAAATTGGGGAACGAAGAGCCGAACTCCCACCCCCTTTCTCTACGTCTATTGGCTGAATCGATTGTCTCCCCAGCCTTCTTGATAGCGGAATTGGCCCAGTTTTATATCTGCAAGCCTATCAAACCCGCGAGACGGTTCTCTGAACTCCGCCTGAACGTCCCTCCTCCCATTGAAGTGCTATTGGATACATCTTAAACCCGCCCTCATCTATTTTAATAGGGATTAGGTCTGTGAGAGACAAACTCTCAATCCAATCGCAGGTCGTTGAAGGCTTCGTTGAATCGGGAGAGGCGGGGGAGAAAGAAAAGCAGCGGGAAGCGTTGCCTAAGCAACCGTACGTTACGCTTGCAACCGGGGTAACGGCCCTGTAATGACGTCTCCACGTGGGTGATGTCCTTGTAGGTTGTATCAGGAGGGCCAATAGAGGATATGACAAAATGCATTTTATTGCTGCAGATATAGAGGCCTAATTTTATCCTTAGATTCCGACTTTTTTAATGTTTTGGAAAAAATGCACATTTTATTTCTATGTCATAATTATTTGTTTTGTTTTTATTCGTTGTTGAGTACATATAATTTATATACTGTTGTTATGCTATTGTTAAATGTATATTTTATTTTTTGTGTGTTTACTTTTATTTATTTAACTTTTATCTATTTATTCCTATGGATTCAAACGGTGTTAACCTTTCAACCATCCTGGGTCCCAGTTGCCTGGGAAAAAGGCAGGCTTCTACATATTTTATATAACTGTTTAACATTAACTAACTAGTATTTCTGCAACTTGCTTCTATCAACTCAGCAATCGGTCCCACAGAGGTCAATGGGACTTACTCCCAAGTAAATGTGTGTACATTTACTAGCCATGGTTAGTTAAATTCAGAGGAAAGTCCCATTTGGTCCAATGAGATTTACACTCAGGTAAGTCTGAGGTGGTGGTTGTTGTTGTTCAGTCGCACAGTCGAGTCTGACTCTTCGTGACCCCATGGACCAGATCCCGCCAGGCCCTCCTGTCTTCCGCCGTCCTCTGAAGTTTGCTCAGTTTCATGTTCGTTGCATCTATGACACTGTCTAACCATCTCCTCCTTTGCCGTCCCCGTCTTCTTTGACCTTCAGTCTTTCCCAGCATCAGGGTCTTCTCCAGTGAGTGCTCCCTTCTCATTTGGTGGCCAAAGTATTTGATCTTCAGTTTCATTATCTGGCCTTCCAGGGAACAGTCAGGGTTAATTTCTTTTAGGATTGACTGATTTGTTCTGTTTGCAATCCAAGGTACTCTCAAGAGTCTTCTCCAGCACCATAGTTCAAAAGAATCTATTCTTCTCTTCGGCGCTCGGCCTTCCTTATAGTCCACTGAGGTTGTAACACAAAGCATTTTTATGAGAGAGCAACCTTTTAACTTAGAAGCACTAAGTACACTTAACATTGTGTGTTCAGCATACCTGAACTAGTAGATCAGTACACTTGGTTTCCCCAGTGTGGTAAGTAGGTTTGCCAACTCCAGTTGGGGAAATTCATGGAGATTTGGGGCTGGAGCCTGGGGAAGAGCAGGGTTTGGGAAGGGGAAGGACCTCCATGGGATATACGGTCATAGAATCATCCTCTAAAGCAGCTAGGATTGCAGGTCTGGGTTAGAAAATACCTGGAGGCCTTGGGGGTGGAGCCAGGAGAGGGTGGAGTTTGGGAGGGGAGGGGCCTCAGCATGGTACAATACCATTGAGTCCACCCTTCAAAGCAGCTATTTTCTCCAGGGGAGCTGATCTTTGTCAGCTGGAGATCAGTTGTAAAAGCAGGAGATCTCCAGGCCCCACCTGGAGGCTGGAGACCCTAAAAGCAGCCATTTTCTTCAGGGAAACTGACCTCTCATCTGGGGATCAGTTGCAATTCTGAAAGATCTCTAGGCCTCAGGCCACCAGCTATGAGTTGGAAAATACCTGGAGGTTTTGCGTGTACAGTGTGGGGAAGGCAGGGTTTGGGGACGAGTGGGACCTCAGCAGGATATAATGCCACAGAATCTATCCTCCAAAGTGGCCATTTTCTCCAGGGCAACTGATCTCGGTTATCTGGAAATCAGTCATAATAGCGGGATGAGGTTCACGACCCAATGGACCAGGCCCCACCTGGGTAACTCTTGGGGCTAGTAGTAGGTATTTCAGTTCACAAAATCAGCAGGGAAGGGAGAGGTTTGAGCTCGCTTTCTGTTGTGTCCTGGGAACCAACACAAGGCGTTGTGATGTATTGAACCGAGTACTTTACACTCTCCTTGTCTGCCACGGTCTGAATCTGAATTGGGCCCCTGCACAGTTGGGAACTGAGTTCCAAGCACAGAATTTGTAGCGCATATCTGACCCTATATGTGCAGTCCCCTAAGGGGCAAATAAACAGGCTGTTTCGGATTAGGAAAATGGCACCAGGGAAAAGCAGGCTGATTGCCCTGCACCACGGTCCTAATCCCTCGCTTGTCAATGTCTGAATCACAGTCGGGGGAACCCAGTCAACTACACGTTACCAATTGTAACCTGTAACTGGACTCTGATCCTGACGCGAGTCACTTGGTTTCTCATTGTA
>NW_015177027.1:0-36630 GCF_001447785.1 Gekko japonicus | reverse complement strand
TAAATCGTCCTCCAGGGAATTGTCGAGATTTATCTCTTCCAGCTTCTGCATATCAGCAATTACAGACGGGTGCTTCTCAGGAGCTTTAACTGCCACGTCCCCCTGGGAAGCAGGAAGTGTTAGATCAGGCTGGGAGGCACTCAAGTCATAACCAGCACCAATCTTTTTATGGTTCTTGCGAAGGAGGGGGACAGGTTTCGAAATATTTGAAAAAACTCGAGCTGGAAATACACCTTTATTCTTGAAAAGTCTGTTTTGCCTCATTATTAACGAGGGAATCCTCGCACTTACAAATGTAATGAGAACTCTCTGCACCTGGCTCGGTAGGCTGAGCACCCTGAGAGTCTTCAGATCGACTCCAGCAACTGGCAATCCAAGTAAGCTATTCAGATGATTTATAATCTTCCTTTTTGTGTCCCATAACGGCAACCCGCCTTGATATCTGCAGACTGTCAAACAAATTTGTTTTGGCTGTAGAATCAGCTGTAGTCTAGTACTCCCTTCCACTCTTTTATTTGTGGACAGAGCTGGTGAAACGCCGGCCAAGCTTCCAGAGCTTCCAGGGCGACACAAATCTTTCTCCATGAGTTTCTTGGGCTCCAGCTCTAACAATTTATCAAGCTTCTCATTTGTTTCTTTTAAGCGTTCTAGAATGCATTTCACTGTTACATAGGTCAGGTCTATCAAATTATTAAGATTCCTTTCATGATCACAGCAGCTTTCTGTATCTGTTAAAGAGGCCGGCTTTAGTTCTGCAGAGGCAGCTTGTTCTGCTATTTTTTCCTCCCCCTCAGCTAGAACTGCAAAATGATTGAAGACAGGGATGTTGAAACTTTCTTTGCCTTCTCCAAAAAAGTCATCAATCCTTGTTTGTTTGCTCAACGGTGGGGAGAAGGAATCCTCCACGGCTCTTGAGCGTTTTAGGCTTTTTAGGCGGTTCCCAGGACTCATTTAGATAAAATTCTGTTCGTTGTGGGCGAACAAAAGAAAACAACGCCCCAGCTGTCTGTTCTAAATGTTATTTGGCTAAAGCAGACAGATATACCAGCCACTTAAAGCGTCTTTAACACAGTAAAAACAAGTAAATATTTTAAAACTTGCGTCCCGTATCAGCTAACAGACGTTCTCCTCCGCCATCTTGGTTCCGACTCCCCAACTCATTAGCATATGCCACACCCCCTGACATCAGGGGCCCGGCGGTGGACCTGCAAGGCCGGCAGGAGTGCGAGGAAGCCCCGCCAAGGCCATTCCTGGCGCCAGGCAGGGGTGGGGAGAGGCGGGGAGGAAGCAACTTACCCTCCCTCTTCTCCTGCCTTCTCCTGGCTGAATGAGGGCCGGAAGCCCCCCGAATCGACCTCTGGCCAGAACAGCTTTTACATTGAAGCTGTTCTACATTTAAACTCTCCCGGCTAATGTAGCCACGCCCTATTATACAATATCAACCTATGAGGTTGCAGGGATAAAGTCCAATCACAATAGTTCCCGCTCTTGGAACTGGCTGTTGGTGATTGGTCGGCTCTTCCTGGGCTACCAATTACAAGTGAGGGATGAGGATCCTAGCCCAGGATGAAAGCTTCACATGGTGATTCAATGGGCGAGTTCACATACACATATCGTCAGACTGGATACACCACAGTGCACATGCACACCAAAGCTCATAACATTGAATAAACCTTTCCTGGCCTTAAAGGTGCCACTGGGCTCTAAATTTGTTCTACTGCTTCAGACCAGCACGGCTGCCCAACTGGATCTGTCTCCAGACTACAGAGATCAGTTCCCCTGGAGAAAATGGATGCTTTGGAGGGTGGATTGCGTGGAATTATACCCTGATGAGGTCCCTGGCCTCCCCATCCCCAGAGCTCCAGGGGTTTCCCAACCTGGATCTGGCACCTCACCCTCATCCCTCACCGGTGGCCGGGGGTGACCTGGCAATTCTATTTGTTGGCCGCCCAGAGTGACTCGTCGGCTAGCTATGTGAGAGGGGACTCTGGACTAGACGGGCCACTGGTCTGATCTCGAAGAGTTCTTCTTGTTCTTCTCCGGTATACTCCAGACCTGTGTAGCGAAGACAGAATCAAATTCCCCACACCTGCAGTCCTAGCAATTCTGTATGTAGTAAAAGAATGGCATGTCTTGATTGTACAGTATTCAGCATTTTCTTGCCCTGGCAAGGTAAAGGTAAAGGTTTCCCTTGCTCGAAAGCCGGTCGAATCCGACTCTAGGGTTGTGGTGCTCATCTCCATTTCAAAGCCGAAGAGCCAGCGCTCTCCAAAGACGTTTCCGTGGTCATGTGGCCGGCATGACTAAATACCAAGGCGCACGGAACGCTGTTACCTTCCCACTGAAGTGGTACCTATTTATCTACTAGCAATTTCTTGCTTTCGAACTGCTAGGTTGGCAGGAGCTGGAACGAGAGACGGGAGCTCACTCCGTCATGCGGCACACTTGGGTCTCGAACTGCTGAACTACCGACCTTCCACAGCCTGCAGTTCAGCATCTTAACCACTTGAGCCACCGCAGCCCTGGCAAGGAGCACTCAGTAGATTGGAGCAGATGGTGGAAAAATTCTGAACACAGGGACATCATTTTATTACACATTTAACTGCTGGAAGCCGCAACTGAGCCCTGCTTGGCAGGGAAAGGAGTAGAATATAAGCCGAATGAGTAATAACAATAATAGATAAATAATATATCCTTGAGTGTCATATAATTCAAGCAAGAGTCATTTCTGCCAGATTATAGAAGAGGGAAAGTTTTGCTTAGACAAGGAAGAAAGCAAGATAAGGGTTGTTTGTTTTTAAATTGCATTTGGGCTCCATAGAGGTGAATAGGAATGAGGAGAGCTGGAAAACTAGGATACAGGAGCCTGGGGTACAAAAGGCAAAGGGGAGTTGGGTTCCCAACCTCCCCACTGGGCCTGGGGATCGCTCAGAATTATAACTGATGTCTAGATGACAGAGATCAGTTCCCCTGCAGAAAACGGCTGCTTCAGAGGGTGGATTCTATAGCACCCCCCCCCAGGGTTGCCCCACAAAGCCTGCATGCCCCCAGATACCTTTACATTTCCTCTTTTGGTTTTGGCAACCCACCACAGAGTCCATCCATCAAGGCAGCCATTTTCTCCAGTGGGAAATGTGTCTCTGAGTGCTCTCCAGTGTCCGGAATGGTCCTAGAAGGTCTGGGTAGAACCCTAGAAGGGCCAAGGCAAAACAGAGCTTAACGATCCCTCTGCCCATACGCCAGCTAACTCCAGTTTTCTTTCTCTGGAAGGTTTGCTCAGCCAGAAGTCAGGATATGACCTGGCAGTCCCTGCCTCTGTCTCTGTTCAAGGCGGCCTCTGTGTTCACATTCCCTGCAGCTTCACTTCAGGCAACACCCGCTCCGAGAACCTCTATGGTTACTGGTTCCAGAAAAGAGACAGATATTGGGAATATTTTGTCACCACTTTTGCAGTGCAAAAAGTTTATGGTACTCTTGTGGCCACCAATGACAAGAGGGTTGTGTTGCACAATTTTGTGAGGAACCGTTTTAAATTTACGGGCAATGTGAAAGAAGGCAATTGCTCCTTCAGCATCCTTAATGCCAAATCACAGGACACGGGGGCGTACTACTTTCGAATTGAGAGCAGCAAGGTGCAGCACAGCTACAACACCAAACCTCATATGCTGCCTAAAGTTCTCGTGACAGGTAAGACTTTCCTCCTTGTTTATCTCCTGAATATTTGGTTGTCTGTTATGCTGAAGAGATGGAACAGTTAGGATGGTGGAACTGGAAGCTCAAGCGCCCCATACTTCCTGTTCCTCTGCATTAGGGTTGCCAGGTCCTTACCTTCTGCCAGCAGGGGGCTCCAGCCTGCTCCCCTGGAAGTGATGTCATCGCACTAGGCACGTCTATGGTCACCATAGAGTTTTTAGCCAAATGCTAGAGTGTCCCCCATGCAATGTGCCCAGCGTGATGACGTCACCTCCGGTGGGGCTCCCCCGCTGGCTGGCAGTGGATTGGGGGGCCTGAAATTGGGGGATGGCGACCCTACTCCACATCTTGGTCATGTTTAAAATACACCTTTCACATCTCCTAATGTAGGAACTATTGTGTAGTGGGTTAGGCGCATGGACGAAGGACAAAGACTGGCATATCCACATCTTGGTCATGCTTGAAATACACCTTTCACATCTCCTAATGCAGGAACAAAGCCACCCACCTCCCTACTGGAGAACTTGCATCTTTTTTGGAGGCTTCGAGAAACCAGATATGCAAAGCACTTGCACTTCCTGTTCCTGCTGCATCATCATTTGAGTGGGAGAAGGGGGTGTCAACCTGTCATGATTGTGGCTAGAAATAGAAAGGAGCAGTTGCTGCATTTGACCAAAAAGGTCATAAAAGATGTCTCCGTGCCCAGAAGCAGGGCTAGTTGGGCCTCTCAGCTAAACAATTTCAAAAGGGAGTTTAGAGACCCAGAATAGTATAGGAGAGGGGCAAAAAACAAACAAGAAATACATTGTGGACCGTCGGGAAGCCGGTACTGGGACCTCTGGGGCCTGTCCGCCGCGTTGGGGTGTGCTGCCAGTGGGGGTCCCTCTGGGCCTTCAGCACCTGGCGACGGCGTGGCGCGGGAATGATCCTGCGAAGACATCTGTTTAGAAGCTAACGCATATAATTAGATATTATGTATTGAGGCCCATGTACAGAGGTGTCAGAGAATGGCAAGAATGTCCAGCTTCACAGCTGAAGCTATAGTGCAAAGATGGGGTGTATTAGCTGAGAGCCAAGGGATGTTCATACGTATGAGAAACTTGTGAGGTCACTATTTTTAAATTGTTAAGATAACAAGTAGCAAGAATGAACGAACAGGTTATATATCTCACAAAGACATTCCAAGTGTAGATAACCTTGTATGGTGTTTGACGTTATAAGAGAATTAGTTAGCCAAGAGCGTGTGTCCTCATCAACTGGGACAGTCAGCTATCGTTAGGAGATGATTTGAAAAACCAATGAATATGGGAAATTGATCGGCAGCTTCTTCTTAGAAGGGACTCCTTGCCTATGCCTTGCTTACCTTTGGGTAAAAGATACTTTTATTCTCCATTAATTATCTGTGTAACAGTAATGGATGGTATAGTTGTCTGTCGATGAAGTTAATTTAAAAAATGTAATAGTTTTCATGGCAGGTCTGTTTTATCACCCTGGAAATACGCGAGTGGTAGATCTTTGATCTTCACCTAAACAGTTCACGGGGCTGAAGCTGAAACCACTTGGGGTCTCTATTTCAAGTTAATTATCTAGGTAAAAACAGAAGCACGTGCTGCTTCCATACAACACCCCAGGTACCCAATCAATGGCACAATTATATGGGCAATGGGATGGAAGGATATCAACCTCTATTGAGCTGAAAACACCCTGGGAATCAGCATACTTAGCTGGGAGCTCTTTTGAGGATGGTGGTCACAGCAACCAGGACACTTGGCTTCTGGAGGCAGGTCCGTACCATCGAGTTTCCAGCCCCATTGTCAGAGCGTCGCCCGGCGTCACTTCCTGGCGATGGCATGGTGTGGCGCGTCTGTTGTCCCTGCAGGAATGATCCTGCAAAGACGTCTGTGTCCCCCACTGAATCACGGTAAGTACTTGGGAAGCCTCCTCTGCCATGGAAGCTCACTGGCAGTGCCACCCGAAGAAGAAGAGAAGAGATTGGATTTATACCCCGCCCTTCACTACCCAAAGGAGTCTCAGAGCGTCTTACAAACTCCTTTCCCTTCCCCTCCCAACAACAGACACCCTGTGAGGTAGGTGGGGCTGTCACATTCTCTGGTCTCAGGGAGGCTGCACTCAGTTTGTGTCTTTCCTTTTTTCCAAAGACCCAGAAGATAGTGCTAGAAGTCTATGAATTGTTACATGCTCTGTTTATCATTTATATGAAGCCACTGGGGGAGATTTCTGGAGTGAGGAACGTTGTTGATAGCTCTAGGTTCCGTTTACTAACTATCCAAGAGCATGTATTTGTTTTGAATCAGTATTGGAAGGTCATGGTTGATGAAGTGTAGTGGGTTAGACGCGTAAAGAAAGCATGGAGGCTGATGTAGTGATCAGCATGGCTTTACTGGTACACAACAAGACTAAAGACTAACGGCCGGCAGGCCAACTATATACACAGTCCAGGGGCTTCCCCTGGTCCCATTGGTGGGTTTGAATCTCCCGCCAAGGTCCCATTGGTTCCCCCCAGTGGAGGGACTAGAATCCTAGTCCCATTGTTGTGCCGGACTGAAGCTCAGGAGTGTGCGCTGACCTCCGGTGGCGGTCAGCGGACACAACAGGAGAACACTGTTGTAATCCACATTGGGTCTGCATTGAGGAGAAAAGTGGGGTTGGAACTAAAAAAGAAAAGATACAGGATACCATCCATAATACTTGTCCTATATATCCTGCTCTCAGTCAATCCCACAGAAAAGATACAGGATACCATCCTATATATCCTGCTCTCAGTCAATCCCCAGGGAATTTTCCTTTAATCCCCCTCCGGGGATTTTTTATTTTTGCTCAGAACTGAGAGAAAAACCACAGCTTCGGAATTCTTCCGTGGTACTTTCTGGGACGGAAGCTGTTTTTACCTGTTCGGCACCAGGGCCCTGCTTAAAGGTGAACCTCAAAATCACGTGGAGCACCGTCCTGTTAGGATATAGAACACTTCATTGGAGTCGGCAACACAGCGATGGTAGCTGGACCTACGGCTCCGACTTCATCTTCACGCCCTCCGTAGCTGACTGGGGCAAAATGCTCACCTGCTGGGTCTGGTATCCGAATGTAAATAAACGGGTTCAGAACACCATCCTCCTTGACTTTGCTGGTGAGTCGCTTCCTTCGTTTTTTATTGCCTTTCATATAAATGTACCCGCCTTGATGGATGTAGATCCTCCTGACCCAGATAGCCCAGGTTAGCCTGATCTCATTAGATCTCGTAAGCGAAGCAGGGTTGACCCCGGCTAGTATTTGGATGGGAGACCTCAAAGGAATACCAGGGGCGTAATGCAGAAGCACGCGACGGCAAGCCACCCCCGAACGCCTCTTGCCTTGAAAAGCCTCCGGGGTTGCTGTAAGTCAGCTGTGACTTGACGGCCGTTTCCACCACCAATGAATGCAGACTTTGTGTATCTGAGGAAGTGAGCTCGGATTCACGAACGTTCACACAGAAACGAATTTCGCTCGCGTTTAAGGTGCCGTCAAACTCCCGTTTCATCTCCCTCCATGGATTGTCACCATTTCTTTTCCCTCAAGACCAGTTTCTGCCTCCCCTCCTCCAGTTCCTTCCGGCTCCCCTTTCCAGTGCCCTCGACAGTCTCTTATTTATGTTTCAGGTCTGTCTCATTCTGACAAGAGATGGGTGAATGAAACAAGGCGCCAGCTGTCTGGTGAGATGTGATGCTTTACATACTTCTGGAAACCCTTACCGGCCGCGGCCCCCCGAAGCCGTGATCCCCCAGTTTGTTTCTCTGGGGAAGCTCACACAGGGCTCGGCTGAACAACTGCACACGGGTCTCAACAGGCCAATGTTTTCTCATTTCAGCATACCATAATGAGCCTTTGTGGACTTCGGTGACCCTCTTCCTGATACTCCTGTACCTGTTTAAGTAAGTGTCTCTTCTTCCATCCTGTGGGCCCTTTGGCTGAAAAGCAGAATAGCAATGAAAGAAACATACATTGCAATGAGAACTTCTCTAGATCTGCCATAAACCTTCAGGCGGGTGCACTCTTGTGGCTAGCAACTCTTCTCTCTTGAAATCTGCTTTGTAGGCTTTCGTTTTGTTTCCTGTTCTTCCTCTCGGTCTTCTGGATTTTCGACTGGAGGGGGCAGTCCATCGAGAGAGGGGAATAGTAGATGAGGACGGTGCAGACCAGATGGATCTAGCGCAGTTCCTTTGCTTGTGGAAGGCAAGAACGTCTCACAAGAGGGTTTTTTAAAAAATAAAGTGATGTTTAAAAGTATATCAACAGGAAAGAAGAATGCAAATATCAGTGTACAATGTTCATACAAACCGATGAAGGGGAGCTGTGATGGCTATGGGGGGCGGGGAAGAGGCGGGACTCTGAGGCAACCGCCTTCTGGATTGGAGAATGCTCAGTCCCCCGCTCTGACCTTTCCTGTGGATTCTTTAAATCACAGCTGCCCAGAATCAAGTAAAGAGCGGGACTAGAGCTTTCATTAAAGGGTTGGCAGCGGATTACTTCAGTGTATTAAATGAAACCAGCTCTCAACTTCTGTGCGGATCACTTCAGTATATAAAGTGAAATGGGCTCTCAACTTCACCCCCATAGGTTACAAACCTTCCCCCAATGAGGGACCTACACCAGTTTGGTGTAGTGGTTAAGTGCGTGGACTCTAATCTGGGAGAACCACGTTTGATTCCCCACTCCTCCACTTTCAGCTGCTGGATGACCTTGGGCAAGCCATAGTTCTGTCAGAGCTGTTCTCTCAAGGACAGTTCTGTCAGAGCTCTCTCAGCCCCGCCTACCTCACAGGGTGTCTGTTGCGGAGAGGGGAAGGGAAAGGAGTTTGTATGCCACTGTGAGACTCCTAGTGAAGGGTGGGGGATATAAATCCAATCTCTTCTCTTCATCTCCTTCTACTGCCTAGCTGAGGCTCTACTCTGAGGGGAGATTTGGTTCCCCTTTCTTCAGACAGGTTACCTCAGCTGACTGCTGGAACCTATTTCCATAACAGACGGAATTCTTCTCTGGTCCAAGGTCTTTCTCACTCTCCTGTCCAGTGCAAGCTGTGCTAGCCAGCACTTTCTAGGTGTGAGTCAACGGCACGACTACTGAGGAAAGCTTAAATCATCTTTATTCCACTTCACACGCATTAGAAGATCATTTACTCACAATAGATGGGTGGGAAGTTACATCTTGTGATCTAGGTTAGTTCAATAGCCGCGGTGAGAAAGAGATGGGCTTCCCCTCTCCTTGCCGTAAGGGTTGAACAAAGAAACGGAAAAGATCCATAAAGTCAGGAAATTGCTCTTAATGAGCCAGTCAGAGGGAAGCTTCTGGGACCCCTAACTGGAAACTACAATTCCCAGGAGCAACCAGTCTTAAAGATACAGCACAGTTTTACTAAACTACAGATAACACTGACTGGGGCAGCACACACACAGAGCTCTTGGCCACAGAACCTGTTGACACAAGTTAAGTGTGTTGGGCCCTTAACAGGATGCTTGTTTGTCTTACTAAAACAAGTGCTGTTCCCCAAATCCTAACTTAAAGCTTAATAAAAACCTAGCAAAGCTGACACTCTTATCCAGAGCCTCAAATTCCCCTATGTGTGTGTGTGGGGGGGAATTCCTCCCACTTCTTCAGCTGAGGCTGGCTCACCCCTTCCCATCTGTTGGGCTCTGATTGGCTGACAGTCACTTGGATTGGCACGAGGCCAGACTCACAAGGATTGGTTCAGAGCCCTGGAGGAGAGGCCGGACCTAGGGGAGGGAATGGCTGCCATAGAAGCTATACCATCTTTCTTTTTTTTTAAAGGGTTAATGAAATCTGTATGCAGTATTAATGTTTTCATACTTAAGAAGGCAGGACCAGAGAACAAAGCCAGCTACAAGGGAAGAGAAGAAACCGTCAAGATAACTTCAATAGAAGTCTAGGGAAAAATAAAACTCTGGAATATGGTAAAACGGCATTACTCTAATTTGGCATACATCTTACGTTCCCGTAGCCATTGCAGCACCATATGCACATGCTGCTTGGGGGTCTCTGAGTAGATGAGAGTGTCACCCAGGTGGATCATCACAAAATGGTCAAGGATGTCACATAACATTATCATTTACGAACTTCTGGAACATAGGTGGAGCGCCGCAGAGGCCAAATGGCATTCTGGTATACGCAAAATGACCGTACTGGGTCTTGAAAGCTGTCTTCCGTTCCTCTTCTTCACAGATTTGCACCAAGTAATAAATACAAGCACGGACAGCTTCGAAAGGGAATTAGATAAGAATATGGAGCAGAGGTCCATCAGTGGATATTAGCCACAAGGTATAGATAGGGGCTCTGGGACAAGTGATGCTCTGTCTTCTTGGTGCTTGGGGGGGGGTCAACAGTGGGAGGGCTTCTAATGTCCTGGCCCCACTGGTGGACCTCCTGATGGCACCTGGTATTTCTGGCCACTGTGTGACACAGGGTGTTGGACTGGATGGGCCTTTGGCCTGATCCAACATTGGCGTCTCTTATGTTCTTATCCAACTTTGTATAAATTGTGGGTTTTCTATCAGACAGTTCTGGGCTGAGAGGCAGTGGGTACCGGTTGCAGATAGTAATTTTATTCAGGACCCAGTATAGTTACCGAACCACAACCCCCCGCGTTTCTTCTTGACAAACGACACCAGGGCAGCCACTGTGGTGGCAGATGGTTGGATGGAGCCCCGCTGCAGATTCTTCTCAATGAGGTCTCAAAGGGCTGCAGGTTCTGAGAGGGGGTATGATTGGCCAGTGGGAATGAGCACCCCAGGTACCCAATCAATGGCACAATTATATGGGCTATGGGATGGAAGGATATCAACCTCTATTGAGCTGAAAACACCCTGGGAATCAGCATACTTAGCTGGGAGCTCTTTTGAGGATGATGGTCACAGCAACCAGGACACTTGGCTTCTGGAGGCAGGTCCGTTGACAATACTCTGAGTTAAAGACAATGGTTCAGGTATGCCAGGGTAGGATCATGTTGAGCAAACCAGGGGAGCCCTAAGAACGGGGAAGTGAGCGGTCCTTACCAGATCAAAGGCTGACTTTTCACAGTGACCCTGAGCCTTCACGCATAACTGTTCAGTCTCCTGTGTCACTGGGCCACATTTTGGAGGACTCCCATTGATGACTTCCACCGCCGTAAGGATCGGCTTTGGCGTGGAAGGGACGTGATGTTCTTTTGCCCACATTTCTGTCTATGGAGTTCCTGGAGGTGCCAGAATCCGTCATAGCCCAGACTAGTGTGGAAGCTCCTCCGGGGATATGGAAGGTCAGGTCAAGGCACATATGTCGCTTAGTACTGCCAGCCATATCTGAACTCTCTGAACAATGCCTCACTGCTTTGGCTATCCTCCCTCCACCGTACCACAGGGTTGGGTGGACCACACAAGGCCCCTGCCTTCCACAGACCGGGTTCCCATGAGACAAACTGTGATTCAATTGGTGACTCCCACCCAGATCTACTGGCTTCAAGTGAGCGGTCCTTACCAGATCAAAGGCTGACTTTTCACAGTGACCCTGAGCCTTCACGCATGACTGTTCAGTCGCCTGTGTCACTGGGCCACATTTTGGAGGACACCCATCGATGACTTCCACCGCCATGGGGATCGGCTTTGGCGTGGAAGGGGTGTGATGTTCTTTTGCCCACATTTCTATGGAGTTCCTGGAGGTGCCAGAATCCGTCATAGCCCAGACTAGTGTGGAAGCTCTTCCGGGGATATGGAAGGTCAGGTATGTCGCTTAGTACTGCCAGCCATATCTGAACTCTCTGAACAATGCCTCACTGCTTTGGCTATCCTCCCTCCACCGTACCACAGGGTTGGGTGGACCACACAAGGCCCCTGCCTTCCACAGACCGGGTTCCCATGAGACAAACTGTGATTCAATTGGTGACTCCCACCCAGATCTACTGGCTTCATGGCTCAGTCCCGGAGGGTGTGGCACCTAGCCTGGGGTGCTTCAGTGCTCCCCTTTTTTTGTAGAGTTCAGGCACCCCTCAATCCAACAGCACAACCTTATTAGGTTGGCAATGAATCCGGGCCACTGCAACTGAGCCAGTTTGTCCCAAGAGATTTGACCAGTCTTTCCCGGTACCGATCCCGGCTCATTCCAGCCTAGATTTTGAACCAGCAGGTGGAAGGCATTAGCATACTCCAATGCAGTGCCAGTCCCTTGTATAAACGCTGTGTAGCTGCGGTGGCTCGAGTGGTTAAGAGGCTGAACTGCAGGCTGTGGAAGGTCAGTACCGTGTTTCCCCGAAAATAAGACACTGTCTTATATTTATTTTTTTCTCAAGAAGACACACTAGGGCCTATACCACAAATGCATAGAAATCCTGCTAGGGCTTATTTTTGGGGTAGGTCTTATTTTCGGGGAAACAGGGTAGTTTAGCAGTTCGAGACCCAAGTTGCCGCGTGACGGAGTGAGCTCCCGTCTCTAGTTCCAGCTCCTGCCAATCTAGCAGTTCGAAAGCAAGAAATTGCAAGTAGATAAATAGGTACCACTTCGGTGGGAAGGCGACAGCGTTCCTTGTGCCTTGGCGTTTAGTCATGCTGGCCACATGACCACAGAAACATCTTCGGACAGCACTGGCTTTGAAACGGAGATAAGCACCACAACCCTAGAGTTGGACTCAACTGGCTTTCGAGCAAGGGAACCTTTACCTTTACCTTTTAGCCCTAAACTGCTCTAAAATAGAAACTTTATTAACAATATTATCAAGTGTCTAAAAGACAATAAATTTAACAATCAATGTTACAACACAAACATACAGCAAAAAATCATAAATGAAACCCGGCTCATAACATTGAAGGAGCCATATAGTACAAATCAATGTATAAACAATTATAGAGACATTGTAAACGTCTTCATAAGCAATGTGGCTCCAGACTCTGTATACAGCCATGGGATCGATTAGTCATGAGACAAGGATTCCGGATGTGACCTTGTTTCGAAATCTTTTTCGGTCGTGTCTGTTGTGTCAGTCAATGTATCATATCACAAAAAGGACAATTTCACATGATGATCATAGACCCAAAGGGTTCACAGTCTGGTGTATAACGATCCACATAAAGGGGCTCCCAACTAGATAATATTAACAAAGGTGATAACTCAAATGTAACTACTGTAGTTGGAGCATGCCCGGTCTTTTTGTAGTCCCTTGTTGCAAGCATCAGACCTGATGATTGGCCATCTCTCTCCTACAGGGATCCTTGAGTTCCTTCACAAATGCTGGGTAATCCTTTAGGAGCAGACCGTGCTCCAGCACGGGCTGGTAAGGGCTGATTCTGCTTTGGCTATCCCTCTGTTGTTTTACGAAACCCACGTTGGAACAGAAATTCCCCTCTGCATTGCATGCCGCTTTCACTTCCTTTGATTGTCGGCTTTTATGGTAGCCTCCACACTCCATGCCGCTCTCGCTTCCTTTGATCGTCAGGTTTTATGGTACCTTCTGCATAGATTTATGGCCGTTTTATGGCCGCTCAGGGGTGACTTTGCAGTCAGTATCGCGTAGGCCTGGGGTATTTGAATGTGGTTTCGGGCCGCACTTTTTCCTTCCAGTTGAGAAAATGTGAAGCAAATGCTAGATGCAGAATCGCCCAAGGAAAAAAGTCACGGTTCAACGCGAAGGAAAACCTTGGGTTCAGAAGTCCATGTATATATAACTGACACTGCACCAGAAAGCAGGCAAACACCTCCTGGTCTCTCTCAGATTTCTCTGGGAGGACTGGCTGGACAATTCCCGTGTGTGTGTGTGTGTGTGTGTGTGTGTGTGTGAAAGCATTCAGCCTCTACCTGAGATCTGGCCTGCTGACAGCTGTTGCCCCGAGTTAGTGCACACCTCAGTCAGCTGGAGCAGCTGCGCACACAGCCTCTGTTTTCCGGCCTCCATCCTGCACAGTGGGCTGGAACAATCTGCCCTGCTCAAGGCCGAGGTCTGGGAGTCCAGGCAAGAGCTGGATCCTGTTGCATAGATGTTGTTCCAGTAAAGGCTGTGGGTGAACCAAGGCCTTAAATGCTCCTGCAGGTGGGTAGAGATGACCAGTCCCTCCCCTCCAGGAGGAAAAAGGGAAGGAAAGAGAGAGAGAGTGGAGAGAAGGAAAGGGAAAGAAAGAGAAGGGAAGAAAGGAGGGAAGAAAGGAAAAGGAGAGAATGAAAGGAGGGTAACAGAAAAAGGAGAGAAGGAAAGAAGGGAAGGAGAGAGAGAAGGAAAAGAAGAAAAGAAAGAAAGAGAAAGAAGGAAAGAAGGAGGAAAAGAGAGAAAGGAAGGAAGGAAGAAAAGGTAAAGAGAGAAGGAAAAGGAGAGAAGGAAAGGAGGGAAGGAAAGAGGGCAAAGAGAGGAAGGAAGGCTCTCCCACCCGCCCATCAAGCCCCCACCACCCCCACCTTCGTGTATCCCTCATGCGGATCCCTCACTTACTGCGATCAAGGCCTTCCCCAGGCCACAGCACTCAGGCACGAGCCCCAGAAGGCTGGCAATGGGCCTCCTCAGGTCTCCCCCGGGCTCCAGCGTGGGTCCCAGGAGGTTGGCAACGGGCCTCCTCAGGCCTTCCCCAGGTTGCAGCACTCCAGTGCGCCCCGGTCACAAATGAGCCATATATATATATATATATATACACATACATACATACATACATACAATATACATCCGTTGTTTTGTATAATCCCCAATACTGGTGTTGCTGAAATAGTCCAGGCTGCATAGGATGGTATCTTCAGCAGGGGGCCAGCTTTTTTCCTGGACGCCCACCGCCTCACCCGCCTTTGGCCTGGAGAAACAGTTCTGTTTTGCATGCCCTGCGGAATGGTAATAGACCCCACAGGGCCCTGATCTCACGTGGAAGCATGTTCCACCAGCCTGGCCCTGGTTGAGGCTAAACAGACGTCCCTCGGGCCGGGGACAACCAGCAGGTCTTGATCAGCAGAGTGCAAGGCTCTCCAGGGTGCACATATTGGGAGAGATGGCCCCTTAGGTACGTGGTCCCAGACTGTGCAAGGCTTTATTTTATTTATTTGTTTATTTATTTATTAGATTCATATATTGCCCTCCCCAAAAGGGCTCAGGGTGGTGTACTACAATTAAAATAATATTAAAATAACAATTTACACATCTTTCCCTTATATATAATTGAAAAGACGCAGAGTAACGCAGAGGAGAGAAAATGCGCACCAACAGTGTTTCGACGGCTGAACTGTCAGTCAAAAGCTTCCCCGGCTTCCATTGGCCATGCCCCCTAACTCCCACCTCAGACGCAGCTTCACGCAGCGGAGAGAAGATGCGCACCAAACGGTGTTTGGAAGCTTGCGCTGTCCGTCAGAAGCTTCCCCAGCTTCCATTGGCTGTGTTGCCCAGCTGCCGCTCAAGACTACTGCCCTGGGAGGCGGGAGGCGAGCGCTGTGTCTGACTGTGCACTCGCAATGCGCCCCACGCCGCAGCCCGATTTCCCTCCCCCACCCGCCCCACTTCGCCAACCCGCCCGGAAACCCGGACAGATGGAGGAGGCTTTCGTATGCCCCCCACCCACCCGCACCGCTTCTCTTGCCCACCTGGGAAGCCGGATGGACGGCAGGATCTTCTGCGGCCCCTCCTGCCTCCCCCCCTTCTTCCTTCCTCTCTGTCTCTTTTCCTTTCTTTCCCCAGCTTTATTTCCCCACTCACCCACCCTACCTGTCTAGGGGCCCATTGTCTCCGTCCACAATGGGCTTTGCTCCCTAGTTGTAATATATCATAAAATACGATATAGACAGAGAGATCAGATGTTAAAGCAATTCAGTATCTAGTCAGATGTCCAGTCAGGATCAGGCCACTGATGGACGATTGGCCAAAAAAGCTGGGGTGTGTGTGTGTGACGTCCGCTGCCTCAACCAAGTGCTCGGTGGAAGAGCTCCGTCTTACAGGCCCTGTTGAACTGTAATAAGTCCTGCAGGGCCCTGCTCTCATAGGGGAGCTCATTCCACCAGGTGGGGGCCAGGGCTGAAAAGGCCCTGGCCCTGGTCGAGGATAATCAGACGTCCCTGAGGCCGGGGACCACTAAAAGATGTTGGTTTGGGGAACTCAGTGCCCTCCGGGGCTTGTATGGGGCAGATAGAAAAAGGCAGACCTGGCAGTGGTGGTGACCAGTGTTCCCTCTAAGCTGAGTTACTGTGGAGCTAGCTCACAGTTTTTTAGCCTCCAACTCACACATTTTTGTCTTAGCTCAAGAAGGAGGGCTCCAGAGCAAACTGATTTATGCAGTAGCCAAGTAGCTCGCTCACAACTTAAATGTCAGTAGCTCACAAAGTTGAATTTTTGCTCACAAGACTCTACAGCTTAGAGGGAACATTGGTGGTGACCTGGGTCTCCGTGGAGAGGGACGCATCCAGGAACACCCCCAGACTCTTCACACCCGACGCAGGCACTAAAAGAGCCCCATCAAAGGTTGGGAACCTGATCCCCTGACCCAATCCCCCGCGACTCAGGCACAGGACCTCCGTCTTAGATGGATTTAACTTCAGTCGGCTCTGTCCAGTGCTCTCTCTAAGCTGTGGAGTCTTGTGAGCAAAGATTCTACTTTGTGAGCGACTGGCATTAAAGTTGTGAGTGAGCGATTTGGCTGCTGCATAAATTAGTTTGCTCTGGAGCCATCCCTTCCTGAGCTAGGACAAAAATGTGTGATCTGGAGGCTAAAAAATTGTGAGCTAGCTCACACTAATTCAGCTTAGAGGGAACACTGGCTCTGTCATAGCCATCCAGCCACAGCCTGTAACACCTCGTCAAGGTGTCCTGGGGCTGTGTCCGGGTGGCCGCCCATCAGTAGATAGAGCTGGGTGTCATCCGCGTACTGGTGCCAACCCAGCCCATATCTCAGGATAATCTGGGTGAGGGGGCGCATATAGATATTAAACAGCATGGGGGAGAGAATTGCTCCCCCTGCACATTCTAGTGGATACCGCTTGGATAACTCCTCCCCCAAGTGCCACACTCTGTCCCTGA
Source organism: Gekko japonicus (assembly GCF_001447785.1). Classification (NCBI taxonomy): domain Eukaryota; kingdom Metazoa; phylum Chordata; class Lepidosauria; order Squamata; family Gekkonidae; genus Gekko; species Gekko japonicus. The sequence continues at coordinate 19,931 of NW_015177027.1, read as the reverse complement.
CCCTGAACAAAGGAGGCTAACCATTGCAAGGCAAGGCAAGCCCCCGTATCCCAGTGTCGGCGAGGTGGTGGGTTAACACCTCATGGTCAACCATATCAAATGCTGCCGATAGGTCGAGAAGAATCAGCAGTGCCGAACCACCTCAGTCCAAGCGTCTCCATAGATCATCCACCAAGGCGACCAGCACCATCTCCATCCCATGGGCGGGATAAAAGCCAGTCTGGAAGGGATTGAGGACCTTAGCCTCATCTAAGAAAACCTGGTTGTGTTGCCACTGCCCTCTCTACCACCTTACCCAGGAATGGTAGATTGGACGCTGAGTGGTAGTTATTAAGGACCGTCAGGTCCAGAGGAGATTTCTTAAGAAGAGGGCAGACTACCACCTCCTTCAGAACTACTGCCTCCTTTAAAGGTTAATACCAATACCTTCAAGCGGATCCAGTAAATCAGTAGCCTGTGCAATTGGCGGAGCGCCGGCTGAATGTGTGCCCCCACAGGCAACGCAGATAGCAGGATTGCTGCGACATTTTGCACTAGCTGGAGTTTCTGGATCAACTGCAAGGGCAAGCCTGCGTAGAGTGAGTTACAGTAATCAAGTAGTCATTTCCCACACCCTTGCCAGACTTCTGGCAGATGTTCATAGCTAACACTTCTGCTTTTTGGTTCTGATTTCTTACTTCTCATTTGTCTTGCGGCACAATGCTTCCCAAGTTTCAGAATACGACAGCAAGGCGGCCGCAGAAAACCACTGGCTCCTCACTTTGGCTACAGGAAAAAGTAAGTCTGCTCACGGTAGGGTTACCAACTGAGTATTGTCAACCAGTGGGAGGTTTAGCGAGGCGTAGAGACATGGTAAAACTTGGGCCATCACGGAGATTCCTGGTGAATCCTAGAGCATATCGTGCCAATGTGATGACATTCTGGTTCACACCAGAAGTGTTGTTGTGGCATGGGTGTGTGCTCTGCCATTCTACTGAGTGTCGGTGGGTAAGAAGGACCACAGAGCGAGAGGTCTCCTGCAAGGAGGAGTGGCCAACCTAACTTGGAGGTCTGTTGAGGAGGGGGAGGTTTTGGTCCAGAAAGGACAAGATAGTGTAGGAACAAGAAGAAATGGAATTGAACAATCGGGGAGACTAAATGTGCATACCGGCTGGTATACTTACTCATTAAGAAGCTGAACGTGGGATTTCTTCATCATCTTTCTTTGCTGTTCAGGAAGGGTTGCCAGACCCCTGGTCCGGGCGGGGGTTCCCTTGATTTTCGGAGCTTCAGCCTGCTGCTGGCCATTGGGTAAGCCCAGCTCCCAAGCCCAACCACCCATGGCCACCCCTCTCCCTCCCCTCCAGGCCTGCTGATCAGTTTGGTGTAGTGGTTTAGTGTGCGGACTCTAATCTGGGAGAACCGGGTTTGATTCCCCACTCCTCCACTTGCACCTGCTGGTCTGACCTTGGGTCAGTCACAAGCTCTGGCACAGCTGTCCTTGAAAAAGGGCAGTTTCTGTCTATAGCTCTCTCAGCCCCACCCACCTCACAAGGTGTCTGTTGTGGGGAGGGGAAGGGAAAGGAGCTTGTAAGCCGCTCTGAGACTCCAAGTGAAGGGCGGGGTATAAATTCAATCTCCTCCTCCTCCTCCTCTTCTTCTTCTTAAATCTTACCAGCAGGGAGGTAGAGGGGCTGTCACCAGCCACATCTCCGCTCGCAAAAGACACCCCTGGAATGCTCCCCAAATCCCCCCACCGGAGTGAAGAGGGGACCTGTGGCAACCCTTTGAGGGGGGCCCCCTCCTTGGAGACCTTCAGGAGATGCTTGCAGGGCCTGTAAGTTTGGCCGGGGCTTTCTTGAGTGGGTCTGAGTGGCAGGCATCTTTTAAGGGAGGAGTGGGAGACAGACTTGGGGGCGTGCTGTTTTATTTTTGGTTTCTACTGAACATGCTTTTAACTATTATTGTAAGCCACCTTGAACCACGAGGAAAGATGAGATATAAATGTTTTAATTAATGAATGAATTAACTCCAAGGATACCTACAGTCAGTCCTTTCCTTATCTGTTCACCGTCTCGCTTTCCTCCCCCCCCCCCCACAGAATTTCTGGCTTAGAAAGAAACTCGCAGCGGTTATAAGAGGGTGCTAGGGAACAGGAGGAGCCAGCCGGCCATGGATCCCTGCCGGAAAGTGCAGAATCTGGCCTCTTCCTCAACAGCTCTGACAGCCCTGATCTTTGCCTCCCTGTTCAGAGGTAGTTGTGACTTGTGGAAATGAGAAAATTCTGGGAACAAACATTTATATAAAAACAAGTGTGTGTGTGTGTGTGTGGGGGGAATTGTAGAGTTTTCTAAAACTCTGCATGAGGTAGAGCCAGGGGTCATTTCCTGCACGAGGGCACAGGAACAGAGCTCTGGCAGTAAGGAGCCCAGGGGGCGGACACATGCTACAAGCCCCACCCTTGCTCCCAGCAGCCCTCAGTCAGGCCACGAGGAGCAAGAAGCAGCCAGGTAAGTTGCAGAGGCCCCCCCGTCATGTTCAGGTACAAGCTCTCCCTCCTCTGTGAGGGCAGATCTGCGTGTGTCCCCCCCCCCCCAATAGCTAGCAGTTCAAAACATTCCAGTGGAGCCTGAGTGGTGGGTGTTGCCTTCTGACACACTTCCGGTGATGTCAGGGGGTGTGGCATATGCAGATAAGTTATGCTAATAAGTTATGCTAATGAGCTCCTGCACCTCTTTTTCTACGAAATGACCCCTGGGTAGAGCAAATGGATAAAGAGAACTTGCTCTCCTTCTCCCATAATGCTGGGACTCAGAGGCACCTGATGAAGCAGATGGGTGATCAATTCAGGATGGAGAAAAGGAAGCACGTCGTTATTTGGTGACTAAATTGTGGGAAATCACTGTGAGCGGGTATAGTGATGGACGCAAGCTTAGCTGGCTTTCAAAGGGGAGGGGGTCCAGTTTGGTGTAGTGGTTAAGAGTGGCAGACTTTAATTTGGAGAACCTGGTTTGATTCCTCACTCCTCCACATACAGCCAGGTGGGTGACCTTGGGTCAGTCACAGTTATCTCAGAGCTGTTCTCTCAAGAGCCCAGGCTGTCTGTGGTGGGGAGAGGAAGGCAAAGTGATCATAAGCCGCTCTGAGACTCTGAGGGAAGGGCGGGGTATAAATCCCACAGGACCTCAATGGGGACCAGGTTCTACCAAGGCAGGGGCCAGGGCGGAAAAAGCCCTGGCCCTGGTCGAGGCAAGATGGACATCTTTCGGGTCAGGGACCACGAGAAGATGTTGACCCATGGAGTGTAACGCTCTTCGGGGTGTATACGGGAAAAGGCGGTCCCTCAGGTATGTTGGTCCCAGACAGGGGTCATTTCGTAGAAAAAGAGGTGCAGGAGCTCATTAGCATAACTCATTAGCATAACTTATCTGCATATGCCACACACCCCTGACATCACCGGAAGTGTGTCAGAAGGCAACACCCACCGCTCAGGCTCCACTGGACTGTTTTTGGATTGCTAGCTATTGGGGGGGGGGGGACATGCAGATCTGCCCTGGCAGAGGAGGGAGAGCTTGTGCCTGAATAAAACTGGGTCTTAAAGGTGCCACTGGACTGTTTTGGACTGGGGGGCCGGGGGGAGCTCGGCAACTTACCTGGCTGCTTCTTGCTCTGACTGAGGGCTGCTGGGAGCAGGGGGTGGGGCTTGTGGCATGTGCCCGCCCCCTGGGCTCTTTACTGCCGGAGCTCCGCTCCTGTGCGCTCCCGCAGGAAATGATCCCTGGTCCCAGACCGTGTAAGGCTTTGAAGGTTATTGCCAACTATTACCAACAGTTATAACCAAGGCACCAGTTTAGGGTTGCCAGCTCCCTCATGGTAACCGGCAGGAGATGGGGACAAATTATCAGGAGAAGGAGGGAGGCCCAGCCGATGTGCAGCAGCATGCCTATGTCACTTCTGACGTGACTCGGAAGTGATGTCATCATGTTGGGGCGGCACTCTGGTATATGGGCAAAAACTCTATGGTAAATTTGGCTTCTGCCACAGTGGGCAGTGTGATGTAGACATGTCACTGCACGTTGGCTGGGCTGCCCTCTTTTTCAGGGGAAATCCCCCCTGCTGGCCAGATAATTCAGGATGGTGGGGGAACCCCACCTCCATGGGGGGAGGGGGAGGTTTGGCAACCCTACACCCTTCCTTGCTTGCTGGTATATACTGGGAAACGTCTCGTGGGACATTAGTAAAGCTAAGTGGGCCTCATCCTGATGAAGTTACGGGAGCCCCAGGGGAGCCGTTCCAACTTCCTGAACAAAAGAACAGGACAGAAGTGTAATGAATGTCGAGAAAATGTCATTTCTGCCTGATTATAAGTGTTGTTCACCCAGTGCAGAAAGCAGGATAAAAGGTAAAGGTTCCCTTGCTCGAAAGCCAGTCGAATCCGACTCTAGGGTTGCGGTGCTCATCTCCGTTTCAAAGCCGAAGAGCCAGCGCTGTCCGAAGACGTTTCCGTGGTCATGTGGCCGGCATGACTAAACCCCAAGGCGCACGGAACGCTGTTACCTTCCCACCGAAGTGGTCCCTATTTATCTACTTGCAATTTCTTGCTGTCGAACTGCTAGGTTGGCAGGAGCTGGAACTAGAGACGGGAGCTCACTCCGTCATGCGGCACACTCGGGTCTCGAACTGCCGAACTACTGACCTTCCACAGCCTGCAGTTCAGCATCTTAACCACTTGAGCCACTGCAGCTCCTTCTAGAAAGCAGGATACTTCTTTATTAAAAATTGTGTTTGGGCTCCATAAAGGGAAATATGAATCAGGAGAGCTGGAAAACTGGGCTGTGGAAGTCTGGGCGGCAAAAAACGTCGGCAAGTAGTTTGCCTCTGAAGTTGCCACCTCCCAGGTGAGGCCTGGAGATCTCCTGGAGTTTCAGCTGATCTCCAGAGGACAGAGATTCGTTCCCCTGGAGAAAATGGCTGCTTTGGAGGGTGGGCGCTATGGCATTATACCCTGCTGAGCTCCCTCCTCTCCCAGGGGAACTGATCTCTGTAGTCTGGGAGTCAATTGTAATGCCAAGAGATTTCTGGGCCCCACCTAAGGGTTACTAACCATGGTGGGCTTCAGGCAGAGGCTTCGGAGCATATTTCTCCCCCTTCAGTCATGGAGAAACAGCTGAGAGTGTGTGCTGCTAGCTGCTAGACCATCCATCCCAGCTGCCCCTTTTTGCTTCTGGGCCACCCCAAATGCCGTTTGCTAGCCTGAGGGTCTGGGGATCTGGCTGGCTGGCTGGCTGGGTCCACAGCAGCATTCCCATCCAGCGATGAGCTCTGGGCATCTCTTCCGGAACGGTCCTGGAAGGCCTGGGAAGAACCATAGAAGAACCAAGGGCAGCTTCACCATCCTGCCCATATGCCAACTAACTCTGGTCTCCAGTTTGGTGTAGCGGTTAGGAGCATGGACTCTAATCTGGGAGAATCGGGTTTGATTCCCCATTCCTCCACATCTAGCTGCTGGTGGGGCCCTGGGTCAGTCACAAGTTCTTTCGGAGCTGTTCTCTCATGAGCAGTTCTCGAAAGAGCTCTCTCAGCCCCTCCCACCACACAGGGTGTCTGTTGTGGGGAGGGGAAAAGAAAGGAGATTGTAAGTCGCTCTGAGACTCCTTCGGGTAGTGAAGGGTAGGGTATAAATCCAATCTCTTCTCCTTCTCCTTCTTCTTCCTCTGGAAGGTTCGTGGAGCCAGAATTCAGACTATAACTGGACGGTTCCTGCCTCTGTCTCTGTGCAACGCGGCCTCTGCGTTCACATTCCCTGCAGCTTCACTTACAACCAGGGAGACAGGCCCAGCCGCTGGAAACTCTATGGTTATTGGTTTCAGAACAAAGATGGATATCAGCACCGTTTTCTCCCTCGCTACTTCCGCATGGCTCCAGGGATCCTTGTGGCCACAAATGACGAGAGGCAGGAACTCAGGACATCTGTGGAGCACCGTTTCCAGTTAACAGCCGAACCGGAAGAAGGCGATTGCTCCTTCAGCATCCTTAATGCCAAACCAGAGGACGAAGGGGAGTACTACTTTCTAATTGAGGACCGCTATCTAAGATACAGCTACAGCACTCACTACTCCAAAACTCATAGGCTACTACAAGTTCTCGTGACAGGCAAGGCTTTCCTCCTTATGTATTTCCCGGCTGTTTCGTGGCCTCTTGTGCTGCAGAGATGGCAAAGTTAGTTTGGCGGCTGCAGACATTACACCAGAGAGGAACAGAAGCTCAAGTGCCTTGTGCTGCCTTAAGGTTGTCAACCTCCCGGTGGCACCTGGAGATCTCCCGCTATCACAATTGATCTCCAGATGACCAAGATCAGTTCCCCTGGAGAGAAAAATGGCTGCTTTGGAGGGTGGGCTCTATGGCACTGTACCCCGCTGAAGTCTCTCCTCTCCCCAAACTCTGTCCTCCCCAAGGCTCCACCCCCAAAACTTCCAGGTATTTCACAACCCAGGGCTGGCAACCCTGTGTTTCCTGTTCCTCCCTATGCTGGTCATGTTTTATAAACAACTTTCACATCTCCTGATATAAACTGCCCACCCCCCTCAACAGAGTTACGCCCTTCTGTGGCCCCTGCCACACGTGGGGGAAAAGAACGGGCAAAGTGCGGCTTCTTAAAGCCGCACCAAAAGAAACACGCGGCGGCGACATAGATCCCCTGAGCCGCCGCGCACTTCCTCCCCGGCACGATCAGATGCCGGGGGGGAGGGGAAGCTACTGAAGGGGGAGAGAGGCTTCTGAACTGCGCATGTGTGAGCAAGCGCAGTTCAGCCGGGAGCCTGGGTTGCTCCAGAAGACGAGCGTGCCGGCAATCTGACGGCCGCGCTTGCTGTGGCTTATCCAGTAAGTCCTCCTCTGGGGGTGGTTATTTTTCCGTGTGCATTTTCGGCCTGAAGGGCCGGATCGGGGATGGGTGCACGCCGATTGCACGCCGATTCCCAGATGTTGCGGTGTGCTCGCGCCCGTTTGCTCCACCCCCGATCCGTCCCTCTCCTGAGCCAAAACCTCTTGTGTGACCGGGGCCATGTCTATCAAATGCTCTTAGAAAGGTGTGGTTCTGACTGGTTTATCTTCTCCCCCCTTGTAATCCCAAATGTCATTTTTATCCCAGGCAAAGATTCCTTTTGTTTCATTTAGCTATTGCTTTGTACTTTCTGTCTGTGCCGGAGCCCACTGGAAAGGCTTGCTGCTTCATAAGTATTGTTGCTCCGATAAATCGATGCTTTGGGAAGGAGCCAATATACAATATGCAAACATGTTTTCAGGCATTTTAACAGCGGCCGCAGCTTGATTGTGTTTTCCTGGAGGTTGCTCTGGTTTATGAGAGCCAGTGTGGTGTAGTGGTTAGAGACTAGCATCTGGGAGAGCCAGGTCCGAATCCCCACTCTGCCACAGTAGCTTGCCGGGTGGCCTTGGGCCAGTCAGGGACTCTCTGCCCAACCTACCTCGCAGGGTGGTTGTCGTGAGGATAAAATGGAGGAGAGGAGAATGATACAATCTACCTTGGGTCCCCACTGGGGAGGAAGATGGGGTATAAACAAAGTAAATAAATAAACAGATGTGAATTTATTGCATTTTTATGGCCTTTTGAGATTTTCAACTCTCCTAGACATTTTATTGGAAAGAACGGAGTTAAACTTTTAACCAAACAGCAACAGCCTGGCAACGAGGCGGGCACTGACAGTAAAGGTAGAAGGCCTATAATGGTTAGAGTGCCAGACTATGATCTGAGGAATCCAGGTTCGAATCCCTACTCTACCATGGAAGCTGACTGGCAGTGCCATCCTAAGAACATTTTTCCTGCGAGTAAGCCCCATGGAATAGACTTCGGTAGGATTCTGAGTAGACCTGATTAGGATTGTTCTGGGTGATCTTGGGCCAGTCACCTTCTCTCAGCCTAATCTACCTCACAGAGGTGTTGCTGTGAGGATAAAGTATGGATGCCAACCAATGTTCCCTCTAAGCTGTGGAGTCTTGTGTGCAAAAATTCTACTTTGTGAGCTACTGGCATTAAAGTTGTGAGTGAGCGATTTGGTTCCTGCATGCATTAGTTTGCTCTGGAGCCGTCCTTTCTGAGCTGAGACAAAAATGTGTGAGCCCGAAGCTAAAAAACTGTGAACTAGCTCACACTAACTCAGCTTAGAGGGAACACTGATGCCAACCTCTAGGTGGCATCCGGGGACCCCCCAGAATTACAGCTCATCATCTCCAGACTACAGAGATGAGTTCCCCTGGAGAAAAGGGATGCTTTGGAAGGTGGACTCTGTGGCATTGTACCCCACTGAGGTCCCTGTCCTCCCCAGGCTCCATCCCCAAATCTCCAGGAGTTTCCTAATCTGAATCTGTAGCCAAGGGGGACCTGGCAACCCTAGGATAAAGTGGAGGAGAAGACAACAATGTTTGTAACCCATTTTGGGTCCTCACCGAAGAGAAAAGTGGGGTCTAAAATAAAGTAGAAAAGACACAGGAGACAGACTGTAGTATTTGTTGTATATATCCCGCTTTCTGTCAGTCCTGCAGATTTTCTTTTAATTTCTGTCTGGGTTTCTTTCTTCCCTCAGAATTTACAGAGAAGCCACAGATCTGGGCCTCATCTGAGGTATTTTCTGGGAAGCAAGCTGTTTATACCTGCTCAGCGCCAGGGCCCTGCATTGAGACTGAGCTCACAATTTCATGGGAAACTATTCTGACAGGATATAGAACATCTCAGTGGAGTCAACAGCACACCAACGGCAGTTGGACTTATGGGTCCAACTTCACCTTCACACCCTCCCTAAATGATCAGGGCAAACGGCTCACCTGCCAGGTCTGGTACCCTAATATAAGCACACAAGTTGCAAACACCATCTTTCTTGATATTCTTGGTGAGTAGCTCCCTTCACTTTATACTGACTTCCTTCCCCCAGGGACTGTCACCATCTCCCCCCTCCTTTTACCTTGGGTTCCTCTTTAGATGTTCTTACCACGCTCTTGGTTATTTCAGGTCCACCCAAGTCTGTCGAAATCTCCACAAATGCGACAGATCACGAGCATCTTGGTGAGATACAAAGTCCAAACAACGTTTGACTGTCCTTGCCTATCGCTCTCCCCTCTTTTCTTATCAATGGCTACTAGCCATGGTGACTGAGGGGAACCTCCACATTCAGAGGCACCAAGCCTCTGAATCCCAGAGCCAGGAGGCAACATCAGGAGAAGGCCTCAGCCTCCATGCCCTTTTGTTGGTTTTCCATGGCAACTGGTAGGCCACTGTGTGAGACAGGATGCTGGACTAGATGGACCACTGGTCTGATCCAGTGGGGCTCGTCTTATGTGCTTATGTTTCCAGCCAGAGACTTAACACGGGGCCGACGCAGGGATTCGGGGGCTCGCCTTGCAATGGCTTGTCTCCTTTCTCCAAGGTCGGGGACAAAGGGTGGTGCGCGGGGGGGAGCTGTCCCAAAGACACCCCCCTAGTCTGTGGGGTGCCCCAGGGGGCAGTTCTCTCCCCGATGTTATTTAACATCTATATGCGCCCCTTTGCCCAGATTGCCCGGAGACATGGGCTGGGGTGTCATCAATATGCGGATGACACCCAGCTCTATCTGTTGCTGGGCGGTCAGTCTGGCTCTACCCCGGAAGATCTGGACCGAGCGTTGCGGGACGTAGCGGGCTGGCTTAGGCTGAGTTGAATGAAACTGAATCCGACGAAGACAGAGGTCCTATGCCTGACGGGAGCTCAGCAGGGTTTAAAGCTAGAGTGTCCAGTCTCCAAAACAGTCATTCCCCCCCCCCAGGGGAACTGATCTCTATAGGGTTGCCAGCCTCCAGGTGGGGCCTGGGGACCTCCCGCTTTTACCTCCCGCTTCTGGGGCCCAAACCCTTCAGTTTGTACTCGGTTCCTCCATAACAAGTGAGTCTCTCTGCCAGACCTGTTCCCAGATACCGGGGCATGCCAACCAGTATTTAAAAACAATCACAACAGATTTTACTTTTTAACTTTTTTTAAACTTATGAAACACCCATCCTGCAGAGCAGGCTCTGGGTGATTTACAACACTATAAACATTTAAAACATTTAAAAATACAATTGATATATAATTAAAATTACAGATAATACACATTTAATTAAGACCAATCAAGATGGCGATAAGTAACCCACCATTGCCGGCCGCACTGCTGTCCCACACGGCATGGCATGGAAGGGTATATGGGGTCCATAGAAGAGAAAAGAGAGAGGGTGCCAGTCCTGACCTCCCATTGCTGCCCTCAGCTAAAAGCCTAGGAGAACATCTCTGCCTTACACAGGGTTGCCAAACCCTCCTGTTTGACAGGGGTCCCCCGCTTTTTGGGGGGTTCTACCTGCCGCCGGCCAGCTGGCTGCCAGGGGAAGCCCCGCCTCCAAGCCCCAACACCCACAGCCACCCCTCTCCCCTCTCTCTTGAGAGAGGAGAGGGAGAGGGGTGGCTGTGGTCCACGCACCCAATCTCTGCTCAGAGATCAGGCACGTGGGAAATGCTGGCTCCCTGCACTTAAAATGGCTCCCTTTACGTGCAGGTAGCTGGCGCCACTCGAAGATCAGATGGGGGGGACATCCACAATGTGACGTCATTGCATCGGGGAGGCCCCGCCCCCTCCAGGAACACCCCCCAAAGTCCCCCGTTGGGCATGAAGATGGGAGTTGGCAACCCTAGCCTTAAAGGCCCTGCGGAACTGCATCAGATCCCGCACAATGACCCCTCTAAGCTGTGGAGTCTTGTGAGCAAAAATTCTACTTTGTGAGCTCCTGGCGTTAATGTTGTGAGCAAGCGATCTGGCTGCTGCATAAATAAGTTTGCTCTGGAGCCATCCTTCCTGGGCTAAGACAAAAAGGTGTGAGCCGGAGGCTAAAAAACTGTGGGCTAGCTCACACTAACTCAGCTTAGAGGGAACATCCTGCAGGGCCCTGGTGATATTCCGCAGAGAGTTCCACCAGGTCGGGACCAGGAAGGCCCTGACCCTGGTCGAGGAGAGCTGGACCTGCCCAGGGCCAGGGATCACCAGCAGGTTATTATCAGCTGATCTCAGCATTCTTCTGGCGACATATTGGAGGATGCGGTCCCGAAGGTATGCGGGTCCCTGACCACTCAAGGCCTTGTTGGAGCCTAACCCTGATTCAGAAAACCCTCCCACACTCACCTACTTACAGTCCCGATACTCACAGGGCAGCCGATCACATTCCCAAGAGGTTCTTACTGAAAGACAGGGCATCAGCTTTGTTGGTGAGGGGGCTACATTCCAGTGGTGGGGCATCTGCTTGGCATGCAGAAGTCCCCACGTTCAATCCCTGATGTCCCCAGCTAAAAGGATCAGGGAGGAGGTGATGGAAAAGACCTCTGCTTGAGAGCCTGGAAAGACTCCCTGTCTGAGTAGATAGTACTGACCTTCATGGAACAAGGGTCTGATTCAGTGCAAGGCAGCTTCATATGTATATGTGTCTCCAGGGGTCATTTCCTGCAGGAGCACACAGGAGCGGAGCTCTGGCAGTAAAGAGCCCAGGGGGTGGGCACATGCAACAAGCCCCACCCCCTGCTCCCAGAAGCTCTCAGTCAGAGCAAGAAGCAGCCAGGTAAGTTGCAGAGCCCCCACCCCCGGCCCCAAACAGTCCAGTGGCACCTTTAAGACTAATTTTTATTCAGGTACAAGCTCTCCCTCCTCTGCAAGGACAGATCTGCACGTCCCCCCCACCCCCCAATAGCTAGCAATCCAAAACAGTTCAGTGGAGCCTGAGTGGTGGGTGTTACCTTCTGACACACTTCCAGTGACGCTGGGGAGTGTGGCATATGCAAATAAGTTATACTAATGAGTTTTGCTAATGAGCTCCTGCACCTCTTTTTTTACGAAATGACCCCTGTGTGTCTTTTTGGTTTTGTTCTATCTGGAGATGTTGCTCTTAACGGCAAATAAGGGGGCCAAGACCCTGTGGTTGTCTGTGTTGTGTAAGAACTGAGGGTCTTGGGGTGATTGAATTTTCTAAGAGGGGCAATAGAAAGGCTTGGATGCTGCTGAGAATCTCAGCAGTCAGAAAGATTTCCATGTTTTCTTGTTTCAGCACCCCATAAGGAAGTTTTGGGATCTTCTTCAGCACCCTTCTTCTTGATAATCCTGTGCCTGATCAAGTAAGTATTTCTCCTTCTGTTCCTGGAGGCACTTTGGCTGAAAAGCAGAATAGCACCGGGGGGGGGGGCACAAAAACTGAGCATTGCAATAAGAACTCCTCCAGTTCTTCCATAAACCTTCTGGAGCCAGTTCAGGCAGCTCCACTCTTTGGCTAATGACTCTTTTCTCTCGACACCTCCTTTGTAGGGTTTTGTTTTGTTTCCTGTTCTTCTTCTCGGTCTTTTGGTTTTCCAACCGAAGGAATGCTCCATTGAGAGAAAAGCAGTGCGTGATGAGGATGACGGGAGCTGGATGATCTACCACACTTCCTTTGACCACGGAAGGCAATGGCATCTCACAAATGTTTTAGAAATAAATGAAAGGGAGTATTTGAATGTGTATAAACAAGAAAGTAAAATACCTACTTGTTCTGTCTGAAGACAGAGGGCCGCTATATCATCTTTTAAAAAAGAGGTCTGAGAAATCTGTAAGCAACATTAATGTTTACCATATGTGAAGAAATACAATTTTTTTTCTTTGAAGGTTTGACATGAGCAAAACATTTGCCTTGGGCAGAGAACAGGCAGGGAGGAGGAAGTCAGTCATGGAATCATAGACTTTGAAGGGACCTCCAGATTCATCTAGTCCAACCCCCTGCACAATGCAGGAAATTCACAAATATGTACGCCCCACACAGCCCCAGTGACCCCTGTTCCATGCCCAGAAGATGGCAAAAAAACCCAACAAAAACAAACAAACCCGAACCCTCCAGGATCCCTGGCCAAACTGGCCTGGAGAAAAATTGCTTCTTGGCTCCAAAGTGGTAAGAAAGGGCCACGAGAACTGATGCAACCCTTCCTGCCTTCCCTTCTCATGATCTGCCAATGGCTTTCCAGGCTCACCTCAGCTACCTCTTAAGAAACACTAATAGGTCTAGCAGGAGAGATAATGGGTGAGTCAAGCTCTCCCCCTTCTCCAAGCAGGAAACGGAGATTTGGAGGACTTTAGACTAAAAAGGCTCCAGGAATAATCTCCAGAAAGAAGCTGCAGGAAACATTTTCTCTGACATGGCCTGACCTGGTCAGTGGGTCGGGAAAAGAGAGGTGATAAAACTCAGGAGCAACGAGGAAGCTCTCTTTCATGCTGGGTCCATCAGGGCAGACAGAGCTTTTAACTGAAGTCTGGAGGAGGCAGCCATTTAACCATGTGCTATCCCAGAGAGCTATAGAAAGTTTCAAGGTAATGCTGACTCTGTGGAGATCTGTAAGTTCCTAAGTTGTAGGAGCCTGTCCTATTTTAACTTCTGATAGGGTATGTAGAGAGAGAGGGACAGAGGATTTGTGTTTTACCCATTGCTTTTGAATCCCTTGCTCGTTCTGGTGCTGTGCTAAAAGTATGCTTGTGAACATTTTCTTTTTAATAAATACTTTATAACTTTAGATGCTGGTAGTGGTTCTCTGTACCATGTAGACCTCCACCGTCTTGGGTACACTATTTTAAAAGGGAGCACTGGGGGGAAGGCAGGCAGTTGGCAAGCAGCTGTTCCTCCAGGGGTGCACAAGGCAGTAAACTGTCCCTGAGATGACCAGGTACTGGGGAATAGGAGACACAGAGGCAAGGCCTCAGAATTGGCAAGGGAAGCTGGGTGTCCTGACCCTCCCAGCGGGCAATTCCTACAAAGGTTAGGTGGAGGTGGCAAGTTACAAGAGAGAAAGAAAAGCCTCTCCAGGTGTTGGGAAAACTTTGAAGGGCAGGGCAGAATAGGTCCTGCAGGCCCGTTCTGCCACACGATAGTTAAAATGCAGGAAAGAGAACAAAGCCAGTTATGAGGGAGGAGGAGAAACCATCAAGGTCACTATGACAACTGTCCAAAACAGAATGTATGAAGATGTCTGTTAAAAAAATTAAAAATGTGGCAATTGGGATGTTTTTAAAAGTCAACTGAAGGGGTAAAAATGTAAACTTTGTTCTCATGCAGAAGGTAAAGATAGACGGCCACACAGAAACTTTATGCAAGAGACAGATTGGCACGAGCTGGTGTGATAAAATGGTGGGGAAAAGCCAGAAGATGTTTAAGGCATTTACACACAGCAGACATTAACAAATTACATGAAAGCCTTGTGTCATGATCTGGCCTGTGCTAGTACGGCCTAGCCAGCTTAAGAGGCCTGGGTGGCAGTAGGAGGCGGCTAGGCCTACAACTCCCAGAAGGCATTGGGAGAGTCAGAGAAGATTCTAAAGAGACCGTTGGAGTCTGTTGGGAAGACAGTCTGGGAGGAGACTGTGATAGTCGGGGAAGAGAAGGGATCTGAGCTGTTCGCTGAGGGAAAAGGGTGTCTTTCGTCTCTCTCTGCGGCATGATCTTAGTGAGAAGATAGGTTGGGCTGGGAAGAGGAAGATCCCTCCATCCTTCGTCTCTCTGCAACCTGATCTCAGTGAGAAGACAGGTTGGTCTGCGAGGAAAGGATCCCTCAGCGTGAGTGTTAGGCAGGCTGTGGGCCTGGAAGTAAAACAGTTAGGAGTAATAGACAGCTGCGTTAGGTTATGTTCATTTTGTCTTTTCCTCACTGTTACACTTTTTCCAAAGCACCTTTTCTTGTCTTGTTTCTCCCCTGTCCAGTTCTGTATTAATAAAGGTTTTTTTGTGTTTTTCCACCATTCTCTGCCTGGGTCAATCACACCTGTGTTTCTCGGCTGTAAAAGGGGCTTGGGAAGGTACCCTGGGCCTCCCAAGGGACCATAAATCCAGGGTGGCGGCAGTGGAACCTAAAGACCCCTCTGGGGTCATGACACCTTGTAAAGGCCTTGTACATATATAGATATATATTCCTTTTGTTATTTTCCATGGGGCTTTCTTGGCAAAGATCCTGGAATGGGTTGCCATTTCCTTCTCCAGTGCTGGAACCTTGCTGGAGAAGACTCTTGAGAATCCCTTGGACTGCAAGGAGGTCAAATCAATCAATCCTAATCAAAATCAACCCTGACTGTTCCCTGGAAGGCCAGATCCTGAATCTGAATCTGAAATACTTTGGCCACCAAATGAGAAGGGAGCATTCAGTGGAGAAGACCCTGATGCTGGGAAAGATTGAAGCTAAAAGAAGAAGGGGACAGCAAAGGATGAGATTGTTGCCAATACACTAAAGGCGCTTCAGGTTCTTTGACTTATATGGCTACAATCACCCAGGCAGTAAAAGGTAATAAAAAGTATTTATTCGAATAAAAGACCTCCCCTACAGCTTAATTCAGCCTGGGAAGTTCAACAAATAGACGCAGGGAGCAGACTTATATACTCTTTTCTGCTCCTCCTTGTTTTACATCATCACTGACATCACTTAGGCATGCTCAGTTCAGTTCTCTTTGTCTTATCAGTCATCAATTACATGTTTGGCACACAAAATGGTAATTGGCAGAGTTTCCTATTCGTACAGCACAGGTGAAACTCATTATGTCTGATTTACAGCTTTGTTTATTTTCTCCCAGTCTTCTGTTACCTTTGACTGAACTTTTTCAGGCTGGGTTCATTCTCAGTACAACTTTGTCAGTTCAGTTTACAACTTTTGATTTTATACAGACATTTATACTTGAATCTTGTATATAAACATGTTTTAAAGCATTTCATAAGCTTATTCTTACTAATAGGTATATAATACATAATAGCATATCATTACAAGACATTCTAAAGCATTAAACTCCTTACATGAATTCTTTTAGTGTTTCAAAACACTTTATAGCATTAAACTCTCATAGACATCTTCAATTCACTTTTTAGATTTCATTTTGGTCCTCTAGAATATTTTCTATAATCATTTTTAAGAATATTAGCACATTTATAAAGCTGCTTGTATTAATATCCAAATGTATACTTTATAAAATACATAACTAGGTTCGGCCTGTAGGAGATGCTATTTTACAATTCATATAATTGACCCTTCTAGTCAGTGCCAATGTGCACCTGTGCTTCTTCTTAATTGACAAATGTACATGATTTTTCTCTGTGACGTAATACTCCTCAAAACTTAAAAGCACAGTATAGTGTAAATCACCTTTGTTTCTTTGGCTGTCTTTTGGGAGTTCTGTCCTCCTTATATTTTCAAAGACTTGATTAATTATCTTTTTCCCCCAAACTGTTCAGTTCAGCTACTGGTCATTTGCACACCTACTTAATAATGATCTCTTTCTTAGGCAAACAGTTTGGTTGCCTTAAATATAACAGACAAAATATAGAATTATTCAGCTTTAGCTTTCTGCAAGCATCTTAAAGCATTAACTGGTCTTACATATTACATAAAGTCTTAAAACAATCACACACAGGGATTTCTTCTATTACAATGCATAATAACTGTCCTTTTGACTTAGGTATGGCTCTTCTCTTTGAAGTAAGAGAGAGAACACTTGGCAGTACAAGCTTTCCCAATTAGCACTACTCAGTTACAGATGCAAACATGGTAATCCCTTCTTTAAAATAATACAATGCACATATATATTTATAAGCAGATATATTGCCTAAAGTTTAGAATAAAAAGGTAAAGGTAAAGGTTCCCTTGCTTGAAAGCCAGTTGAATCCGACTCTAGGGTTGCGGTGGTCATCTCCGTTTCAAAGCCGAAGAGCCAGCGCTGTCCAAAGACATTTCCGTGGTCACGTGGCCGGCATGACTAAACACCAAGGCGCACAGAACGCTGTTACCTTCCCACCGAAGTGGTACCTATTTATCTACTTGCAATTTCTTGCTTTCGAACTGCTAGGTTGGCAGAAGCTGGAACTAGAGATGGGAGCTCACTCCATCATGCGGCACCCGGGTCTCGAACTGCTGAACTACCGACCTTCCACAGCCTGCAGTTCAGCGTTTTAACCACTTGAGCCACCGCAGCTCCAAAAAAAAAGTTTAGAATACCTTTCATTTAAACATTGAAAATTGCTTTTCTCATAAGCTCTTAAAGAGAGAAACGTTTTACAAAGCTAAAACTGTTTTGAACTAGCTGGCTGATTAATGATGTCAGGTCAGCTTGACTTGCCACACACACCTGCACTTTAAAGCTTACAGATCTTCGATATTGGGAGGACATCACAAAATACTCCTTTCAGTTGAAAGAGTCACTCCTTTTTCCCTCGTTAAAGCAAGTGTTGAAAATATGTCAATAAGGATTCATGGCTATTACACTCTAGGACTCTCTAGTGTTCTTAAGCAGGGTGTTAACTTCTTCAGGACAGACCTGGAGAGTTTTATTCCATAGATTTCCTTCTTAAAAGCAGCAATAATCAATTTAAAATCATTTGAGAGCTTGGTTCCTCCTACGAGATGGTTTTTGTTATTGATGCAACGAACATGGAGTTGAGCAAACTCCGGAGGACGACGGAGGACAGGAAAGCCTTCCATGATGTGGTCCATGGGGTTGTGAAGAGTCGGACTTGACTGTGTGACTGAACAACAACTATATCTATATCTATATATATCTTTAACAATACAGTGCCCTTTAAAAGTTCATTAAAAACAAATTGACCTTTAGGCCATAGAGGTCACACACTGGGAAGTACACATAACATGCAATGCAGTAAACTCTTATTAGCAATGACTGAAACCAATAAACCAATGAAATCAGACAACACGCATTTCCACCAAAAAGGTCTTCTTCCATGGTCCCGATGTAATATCACATACAAGCCTTATCAGGGGTGTCAAACATATGGCCCGTGGGAGAACATCACAAAATACTCCTTTCAGTTGAAAGAGTCACTCCTTTTTCCCTCGTTAAAGCAAGTGTTGAAAATATGTCAATAAGGATTCATGGCTATTACACTCTAGGACTCTCTAGTGTTCTTAAGCAGGGTGTTAACTTCTTCAGGACAGACCTGGAGAGTTTTATTCCATAGATTTCCTTCTTAAAAGCAGCAATAATCAATTTAAAATCATTTGAGAGCTTGGTTCCTCCTACGAGATGGTTTTTGTTATTGATGCAACGAACATGGAGTTGAGCAAACTCCGGAGGACGACGGAGGACAGGAAAGCCTGGCATGATGTGGTCCATGGGGTTGTGAAGAGTCGGACTTGACTGTGTGACCGAAAAACAACTATACCTATATCTATATATATCTTTAACAATACAGTGCCCTTAAAAAGTTCATTAAAAACAAATTTTCCTTTAGGCCATAGAGGTCACACACTGGGCAGTACTCATAACATGCAATGCAGTAAACTCTTTTTAGCAATGACTGGAACCAATAAACCGATGAAATCAGACAAGACGCGTTTCCACCAAAAAGGTCTTCTTCCATGGTCCCAATGTAATATCACATACATGCTCTATCAGGGGTGTCAAAAATAAGGCCCGTGGGCTGGAACAGGCCCGCCCACAACTTTAATCCGGCCCGCGAGTAGAACACCTCCCCCGCAATCCCTTTAACTGCCAATTAAATCATGCTGTCATGCTGTCTGTTGGGGTCAGCAGTGTGATGGGTGACTCTTTCTAGTGGCTCCGATCAGCTGCTTCCTCTCTGTTTTGTTATTCCCCCTGGCCAGGAGGCTGTCTCATGTGCTTTTGTTTACAAAAGCTTGATTCGTGACTCCCCGTGATCCTGCTGGGCTTTTCCCATTGGCTCCAATCAGCTGCTTCCTCTCTGCTCTAACCTTCTGGAGGCTGCATCATTTGTTTATAAACACTTGAAAGAGGTTCAATGTAATCTACGGTTCTTTTCCTCCTGAATCTGATCAGCTGGGATCTTCTTTGCCGGCTGGAGCCTGTGTTGTTTGTTTACAAAGACTTGAAAGAGGTGCAGTGAGATCTGTGGTTCTTTCCCCCATGGAACTGATCATCTGCAGTCATCTGTGGGTGGGGCGAGTTGTGTTTTTTTGCTAAGTCAAGCTACCTTTATGGTTCTCTTAGTTTTGTAGGGTTGCCAGCTTCAGGTTGGGAAACTCCTGGGGATCTGGGGATATAGCCTGGGGAGGACAGGGACCTCAGTGGGGTACAGTGCCCTAGAGTCCACCCTCCAAAGCAGCCATTTTCTCCAGGGGAAGTGATCTCTGTTGTTTGGAGATGAGCTGTAACTCCAGGGGATCCCCAGGTCCCACATGGAGGCTGACATCCATATTCTTCTTCTTCTTCTTCTTCTTCTTCTTCTTCTTCTTCTTCTTCTTCTTCTTCTTCTTCTTCTTCTTCTTCTTCTTCTTCTTCTTCTTCTACAATGCCCTAAAATCCACCCCCAAAGCAGCCATTTTCTCCAGGGGAAGTGATCTTTGTCATTTGGATATGAGCTGTAACTCCAGGGGATCCCCAGGTCCCACCTGGAGGCTGACATCCATAAGTCAGTTTGAGCAAAAAACAACAACACGACACCTTTGGATAAAATAAGGATCTCATTTATATTGCAGTCAGACTGCATTATATGATTCTCTGGTTGGCTGCTGGAGTGTTAGGAAGAAGTACTTGTTATAATTGCCCCATTAAGTCCATGCTTGCTTGTTGTATCTTTACAAGCACTGCAACCCTACTTGGTGCTTGGGCATTGCCTGATTGCAATATGGGAAGCCACTGAAAGGGGCAACCTTCCCCGAATTGTCACCCAAATTGCTCTATTATTATCAATATTGGGGATATAAAGGGAACAAGCACCTTTATATACAGGGGTCCCGCTTCATCCAGAAGCACCAGAAATTGACACAGAGGCTGTCGTGAGAACTGTGGCTACATGTGTCTGTGAAGGTGTCCTCCCGAGCCACCCACACTCTCCTTTGGTTCATGTGTTCCCTGAGTGTTGCCTTCTTACCCAAAGGGGAATGTGCAAGTTTGGAAACCACTAAGCAC
>NW_015177026.1:953983-956882 GCF_001447785.1 Gekko japonicus | reverse complement strand
GCCATTTCCTTCTCTAGGGGGATCACTCTGGCTAGTAGTGATTAAAAAAAACAATCAAAAAACCTAGGAGAGTAGAAGGGATTGCTGTTCAGTGGGGTTGCCAAATTTGGGTTGGGAAATTCCTGAAGATTTAAGGTGGACCTGAAATAAGTTGGGATTTGAGGAGAGGATGAAGCTCAGCAGGATATAACGCCATAGAGTCCACCCTCCCAAAAAAGCCATTTCTTCAGGTTAACTGATCTCTGTAGTCTGGAGCTCACTTGTAATTCCAAGGGAAATCCAGGTCCCACCTGGAAGATTGCAGCTGTGCTGTTCAGTTTTTATTTGGTGACAACTTGCTGCCATTTTGAACGTTTTCAATAGATTTCAATAGATTTTGTAAGTCTCTTTCTGTCTGTCTACACATGCTGGAGCCTTCTTTCAGTGCAAGCAACCTTCCACTTTAGAGCACTGCCAACACTTTAGAGTACAGCCACCATTTGAGGCTTTCCCCTCTTCTCCTGTCAACGATACCATGGGTACTGTCAAGGAAACCACAGGAGTAACGCCAATTGAGCCATTAGGCACAGTGCCTAGGGCCCACGATACTTTTAGAGCTCCATGAAAATGGTTTAATTTCTTTTCAAATCAGAAGGTGGGGGAAACTTTTAGGATCAAAGAAAATGTTTTCCTTTTTCCCCCCTCACATACCCCAAAATAAAATGTTTAGGGCCCACAAAAATCTATTAAATTTTGCCTAAAGGAAAAATAAAATACTGAAGTATTTAAAGTTATATCAAAATAATTTTTAATATTGATACTATTATGGTGGGAGGGACCCACAAAGGCAAAAGTGCCTAGGGCCCATGAAGGTCATAATGCGGCCCTGCACAGGAGACATTAATATACCATGGTAACTGTGGCGGAACGGGCCCGCATCAGCTGGCAGACCCCACTCTGCCCACCCCTCCTTTGCCTGACCTGGCACCTGAAGGGGCAGTTTTTCACCACTGCCTTCGGATATTGATGCCACCACTGTCCCTGTCTTGGGCTCTAGTTAGGTGGGACAGCCTCCTAACCTCCCTCTGAGGGTCGCTAGGAACCCACCTTGGGGCTTCCTGGCAATCTTTGGGGCTCCCCTGGAGAGTTGGCAACTGGCCATTTTGCCCTTGTTCTCCTCCTCAGGGAGTCCCCAACCCACTCCTAGCATGTCCAAATGGCTGGGGGAACTGTGCGGTACAGAGGGACTTCTCAATGTCAACAATAAAAGATCACTGGGCAGTCGTTAACAGGGGCACCAGAAGTGGTGCTGTTAAATTTGTGGGATAGAGCGAGGATAGGGGACAGTAAAGAGCTCATATCAATGCTATTGGCAGCGGCAAGGTTGACAATTGCAGCAGCCTGGAAATCACCAGCCCCGCTGACAATCTCAGCGTGGCAGGAGAAAATATGGGAGCAATTTGTTATGGCAAAAATAGCAGACTCCTTGCAGAGAGCAAATAATAGTAATACCCCTACTTATACTAAATTTGTCAGGACCTGGGCCCTGGTGCTAGAGTACATGGTGAAGAATGATATTCTCCCAGCTAAACAAATTTACCGTAAATGGCTGTATCTATAGAAGTAATGGGATAGACTTATGGTATAGCAATAGAGATGTATGATGCAAGGTTGGACATGAAACTATCAGCGTCTTAATGCGATATGTAGAAACTTGGAATTTGTAAGTACGTGTCGTATGTAACGCTTATTTTCCTTTTCTTTATAAAAACAATTAAAAAAAACAATAAAAGGATTTATTTTGAAACCACTCAACTATATACAGGCAGTGAACTGAAGAATCAAAATAAAGGTGAATTATAAATCGCTCAATCTCTCCCTTCACTACACTCATGCCCTGTCTAGATGGTCTGCAGGGCAGGCACATGACTTGCTTTCACTGGAGGTTAGATTAGCACAACTCCCAACATGGCCTCTGCCTCCTGCAGACTCCAGCCGAGCCCTTCAGCGGCTGCAGGGTTCAAAGGGGCCTCTTGGTCTTCCTCGTCTTCGCCTTCCCGGCTCCGTGGTAGCAGGCAGAGGTCACGCTTCGGGCTGTGCCGCCGGGGCCACCCGGAGCTGCAGCCCCACGGGCATGTGGTCAGAGCAGGTGGCCAGGTGGGTGATGAAAGAGACCCGTTCCACAACCTGTGGGGGGGGGGGGAGGGGGGGGGGGGGGGGGGGGAATGAGGAGGAGACTAGGCCAAGGCCTACCTCAGGTTTGATGGTCCCCTCCGATCTGGCCCACACCAACTTACATAAAATGGCGTTTCTCCACAGTAACTAATGCAACAAATGTTGTTGTTCAGTTTGTAAGACACAAAGGGTGCCTCTGGTTGTGTTTCCCAACCCAGTTTGAGAAACACACTACACAGTCCTGTAGAGAGGAATTCACTAGAATATCTCTCCCTTATATATAAAGGCATAGTGGGCTCCAACGTTCCAAAATGCACACCTTTAGTGTATGGATGCTTGAACTGTCAGTCAGAAGACGCTGGCTGGGTTGACTGGCTGCTTTGTGCAGTCCCGCCCAGCATTTCAAGGTCTTTTGCATATGGAAGCTGATTGGACTTCACTCCATTCCACACCTCAAACTCCCCCCCCCCACAAGGCAGTTGGAATGTCAGTTGCATATGGAACCTACTGTATTCTGGTGGTGTGCAGGTCCCAGGTTCATGTTTTAAAAGCTGCCTGGGGGATTATGGACCATTCACACACTTTCAACCTTAACATACCTCATAGGGTAGTTGTGTGGATCATACTGGGGAGAGGAGAATGATGTCAGCTGCTTTGGTTCCCACTGCAGGGAAAGACTGCCCTTTCCCTAGGCAGAGGCTGCGGGGGTGGGGGGATGTAAACCTGAAGACAGGCAGGCAGATAA
>NW_015177026.1:907963-953317 GCF_001447785.1 Gekko japonicus | reverse complement strand
TATCTGCTGAGTCCTTCCGCCCCCCCCCAATGCTGCCCTCTACAAAATCCACCCCCCAAAACTCCAGGTATTTCCCTCCTTAGAGCTGGCAACCCTACTTTCCCCTCAGTGCCTGTTGATAGGCAACTAAGCTTGGTCCTGTCACCTACTTTGGCCTTTGGGAGAAAACACATTGGGGCCAGTCCTGATAGGGTTGCCAACTCCAGATGGGAAATTCCTGGAGATTTGAGGGATGGAGCCTGAAGAGGGCGAGGTTTGAGGAGGGGTGGGACCTCAGACAGGTACAATGCCATAGACTCCACCCTCCAAACCAGTCAGTCCCTCATGGGGAACTATTGTTGCCAATCTCCAGGTGAGGGCTGGAGACCACTCAGAATTACAACTGCTCTGCAGAAGGGAGGGCAGAAGTCAGCTGAAGTCAAAGGGGCAGATAATGGTAGGTAGATGGTTAGCTGGGAAGGAGATGGGGTTGCCAACTCCAGGCTGGCAAATTCCTGGGAATTTGAGGGGTGGAGCCTGGAGAGGGTGGGGTTTGCGGAGGGGTGGGACCTCAGACAGGTAGAATGCCATAGACTCCACCCTCCAAACCAGCCATTTCGTCCTGGGTAACAGTTGTTGCCAATCTCCAGGTGAGGGCTACAGATCACTCAAAATTACAACTGCTCTTCAGGTAGCAGAGATCAGTTCCTCTGGAGAAAACAGGGGACTCTGTCATTATACCCTGCTGAGGTGACCACAGCAAACTGACACTGTTTGCCCAAAGCCAGAGCACTCCCTCAGAGCCTCTTTCTAGATCTCGTTGTATTTATTTCCACAACGGGCTTTATTCCTAGTTTATTAATAAAGGAAGAGTACAGATCTCAAGGTTTTGGAACCCTGAATACCCAACAGTCTCTTCAAGTGTTAGAAAGGGTGACATAGGGTTTTATACTCAAGATGATGCACACAAATTAAACAAGATTATTGGTTCCATCAAACATCAGCACATTATGTCGGCTAAAATACCCCGTCTGAACGCACCCAATGTTAACCAGGCATCAACCCCTATTAAGCTTGTTAGGGGTTATCTTGTCTTATCTTGTCCTCCAATGCAGTAAAGAATGAGTTTTTGCCAGCTTCCATGTGACTGCCAGGTCCCCTGGGAGGGTGGAGGTTCCCCCGCTCAAAGGTTCCTCAATCCACTGGTCTGGAAAAGGCCGGCAGGGGGAACCCCACCCCTGACATGCTCGGTTCGGGCTGACATGTCCAGCACAATAACGTCACCCGGAGGTGACGTCATCACGTAGGGCACATTGCCGGCTGATGCTCTAACAATCAGTCTGAAAACTCTATGGTACCATAGAGTTTCCAGGTTGATTGCTAGAGCGTCAGCTGGCGACGTTCTTGACGTGATGACATCACTTCGGGGTGACATCATCACGACGAATGTCCCAGCCAGGGACCAACTCTCCCCCGCTTTTAAACATACGTCACTTGGCGACCCTACATGTGACAGCCTGTCAGGCAGGGCTTTTTGTTTGGAAAAAGAGGTGCCGGAACTCTCAAGAGGGAAATGGAGTTTTCAGTCTGTATACTGAAAAGTAATGAACTTTTAAACAGTTTTAAAAGGATGTTGCCAAAGAGATTCTGGAACTCCATTCCGGTGCATTCCTCCAGAAAAAAAGCCCTGCGCGGCTTCAGGTATTTGAGTAGTTCAGGCATGTTGTTCTACAGTTCTTTACACTTATTCTGATAAGATCAAAAAATTCTCCTTGATGTCCAGTGGCCTGCTATTAACAAAGAGAAGTGGAGTGTGTGTCATTACAGTATCCCTTGGCACCTTGAATCTACTCAGCACATCCATTTGTCCAAGGTGCAAGCCGCAGAATTTTCTGCAGAAGATCTACCACGTTGTCTAAGGTATGCCACTGCATTAATGTTAACTTTGAGCTCTCTTATTTTTTTCAGTTTATATTTAAAAGGTTTCAGTTTATAAACTTTCAATTTTTAAAATCACTCGAGAGAATATGTTAGAATTCCCATACCATGCTCAGAGTGTGAACGGTGGTCAGAGTAGTTTTTTAAAAAACATTCTTTTTTTTCCCCTCCTTCGGCTTGATATACCGCCCTAACCCCCGTAGGGGTCTCTGGGCGGTTTACAGTTCTTGGGTGCTAATCACCTATATCGACCCTAACTACGGCCACACATTGGTACAGGGGGGGGGGAATTCCCTACCAACACCCTGGTGAAAGCATTCCTCGGCTCGGCTTCTTCTGGCTGCACGATGTCCGGTGCTCAGGCAGACGGGGGGTGTGTGTAGGGATGTAGGGAACGCCGGCGACATCGTCCTCGGCCCGACCATGTCCTTTTTCGGCTCCGAAATGATACAATGTTCATATTAACATGTATTGATGTAAGTGTATCAATTTTAACTTTTTTAATTAGATCCTCTCATGAATCTTATTGCAAAATGTGTTGGAACCTAAAAAGTTCAATGGAACTGACCTCCCTTGCACCTTGTTCTTCTTTTTTCTCCTACCGGTGCGGCCTTATTTTCTTCCCACTTCCACTGCAAACAGCAGAAAGATATTGTGGAGGTAACCTGTGTCAGGATGTTCCCATTACCTTCATTTTTGGCGCTGCGGTTTTGAGACTCCTAGCTTCGTTTTCTGATGAGTTACACCTGCCAAAGACAGACGGACAGATCAAGGATGCTCGGGAAGTAATAGTCATATAGAAGAAGTTTTCTAGTCCTCTTTAGGGTTGGTTGAATGTTGAAATCCTAGTTGGATGCCTGGCTCCTTTTCGAGCACGTGAGATGATTTTGTCACCATCTGTGCCTGGGATTCAGCCCAAGGGGATTCAACGGGTAATTAAAGGGAGCCCAGAGTGTTTGGCGTGGCATTCCTTCCAGAAACCAGGCCAGCAAACTCTCTTCCTTCTTGTCACCAACAACAGACAGCAAACCTCTCGCCATTGGCAGGAGACGCTTCCCAGGAAAGAGCAGGCAGAGGGTCTGGCTAGGTGGTGGGTCATGCATCCCCTCACCCTTTCCCTCTTCTTTGCATCCTGCTTGCCCAGTGTGCAGCTGGAGGACCTGAAGGCACTGGATGAATTCGTGAACCTCCCCGATCCTCACTATAACTATACCTTTGTGAAGAAGGAGGAACGTTCCTACTATGGATATGTCATCTTTCATACCATCAATATGACCTCGCAGAAGTGGCTGAATGGTAAGTAGCAAAGGGAGGCGGGGACTTCTCATGACATTTGCAGTGGAGGGGAGGAAGGCACCGCATTCGTGTTGCTGAAAGGCACTGAAATAGCAGTTCCCTTCGTGTGGGAGTGACCCACTAAGAGACTTTTTGACTTGGATCCTATGCAGTACCAAAGCGTTGGTATAGACAGATCTTCCCTTCCTTTCACTTGGCCCAGGAGTCACCTGCCAGTGCCCAAAAGGTGCTGCTGGAGGGTTAGGAGCCCCACATGGATAAAAGCAGGGGTGGCCCAACTATGGCTCAGGAGCCGCATGTGGCTCTTTCGCACATATTGTGCGGCTCCTGGCAGGACGGCTGGGGAAGCTAAACATCATTAGCAAACAAATAAATATCATTGGACAAATAAATATTATCAACATCTGCTTTTACCCCTTTTGTATTATTTTTGGCAGTCTCACTTAATGTTAATAAAAAGCAAATCTGCATATTTTCCAATAGATACGTGTGTGTAATATTTGTTCATGTTCCTGTGGCTCTCAAACATCTGACGTGTATTCTCTGTGGCACTTACGTTAAGCAAGTTTGGCCACCCCTGGATAACAGGTTTATAAAATGGGTGGCAGCAGGGTGGTGGAGGAGGAGGCCAAGGACACCTGCCCTCCTGTCTTTGAGTCCCCACAAGCCTCTTGCTGAGCAGTAAGGGGAGTGGAAAGGATGCATCTAATCCAACTCTCGGGCTTTCCAAGAATGACTGTAATTAGGGGCATACAAGATTGCCCACGAAAGGATCTAAATTCCATCCTTCTACACACACACACCATGCATGCACAAACTACAGAAAGGACAAAATTTGAGTCCAGTGGCACCTTCAAGACCAAAAAGTTGGATCTGGGTCAACCACTAGGATGGTATAATGAAGGTCGACCGCCATCTTAAATTTAATTTTAAATCATTAATCTTTTACTAACTTATTAGGATCACCATCTGTTAGCATCTTTTTAATGTTGAAATTGTTTATATGGTTTTAGGATTATTTAAATTACTTATAGGCCCCGGTCACACGGGCCAGATAACGCGGGGGGGAGGGAGGCGTGGCTGTTTGCCCTGGAGTAAAATAAAGCGCGGTAGCCCGATCACATGGTCCCCCGAGTCTTCGCACTTAGGCTGTTAGCTGGCAATCACACGGCGATGCTGGAGCGTGGCAAAAAAGCAGCGCGGCAAACGTTTGTGCGCATACACAGTTCTGCGGAGCAGCACTGCTTTCAGTGACGTGTTTGTGTGCATGTGCTTACGAAAAACATCTGGTTTGCGACGGGACGTGGACGGGCGCCGGATGCCATGGGATACTAGCACTCCCACGATCAGACGCCCCCCCTGCCCCACGTTTTCCGGACACTAGTGCACTTTCCGAGGTACTTTTTTACTGCACATCTTCGGCGGGGCGCCACGGGTTGGCCACAGGTGTGCTACGCTTCCCAGATGTTGCGGTGTGATCGCAGCCCAAAAATCCGCCTAATATTTATGCCTTTAGCGCGGCAAATCCTCTGTGTGAACGGGGCCATAGTTGTTTTTATTCTTTCTGTAAGCCGCCCTGAGCTGGCCTTGGCTGGGAAGACAGGGTATAAATTTAACAATAAATAAATAAAGTTTTATCCTAGGTATAAACTTTCATGTGTACTTTGTTGGTCTTAAAGGTGCCACTGGACTCACACTTTGTTCTGCTGCTTCAGACCAACATGGCTACCCCACCTGAATATAGCAAGGACAGATGGTATTAAACCACATGTGCTGTTCTTCCCAAGAGGATACAAGGGCTTTCAGTCATTAGTTGGCAGGGATTTCCCCCCTTATACAAATGGTTATCAACACACACACACACACACACCGGTAAGGTTAAAAAGAAATGGAGTCAGGATCTTTCAACTTTCAAGCCAACATCCTGTGCAGAACATTTAGGAAGTATGCAGGGATAAAACAGTGCAGGCTAAAGCCATGGTTGTTATGTCTTGAGAGAAACATAATGGTAAAAGCATAATCTAGCATCGCTCATTATGCGGATTGTAAATACTGACCAATAGTGTGCCTTCTGTAGGGAATTATTTTGATTGGACGTTATCTCTTGATTATGATTGGTTGTAATGTACCTAGTGCGATTGGATACTGTAAGCATTGTGGGTGTGGCTATCTCAGCCAGAATTGTATCTAAGTTGCCATTTTGCCTATTGACTCGTCTAGCTGGTCTAGTCCTAGCAGGTCTAACTTGTTATGCTGTTCTCACTATTCCTGAGCTGAAATAAAGCTGAATCACTTGTTGAACTGTTCCTCCGAGTTAAGTGTCATACTTAACAATGGTCATGTTCCACCATTAGTCTTCTGGGAAGAAGAACCAAAACAAAGAGACAACAACAACAAAAACCCATTCACCCGAAAATACAATAATCAATTTAGAGTTGCTAACTTCGAATTTAAAAACTCCTGGAGATTTTTTTTTTTGGGGGGGGGAGCGTAGAGGAGGTACTCTTTGGGCAGAGAAGAGACCTCAGGGGGAGTACAATGCCACACAGTCCACTCTCCAAAGATGCCATTTTGTCCGGGGGAACCGATCAGTGTCATCTGGAGATCAGTTGTCCTTTTGGTAGGCCTCCAGGTCCCTCCTGGAAGTTGGCAAACCTGATTCCCATGTAACTGCAGGTTTTTATATTTTTAGTGGGATGCTTCTGTGTTTTGTTGCTGCTGTCCAGCAGGCCAAAGGTCCAATCTGTATATAGGCAGTTAAATATTGGACAGAGGTTCATGCAGAAATGCAGAAAATCCTGAAATCATCTTTTAAGAAGGAACCAGAAATTTTACTTCTGGGACTGAAAATGGAAGAAGTTAATGTTACAAAAAAGACTTTGTTATGGTACTTATTAACAACTGCGAGAATGACTTATGCTCAATTTTGGAAACAAGACAGGATACCTGAGGTTTGGGATTGGTTGAAAAAGGTATTATAAATGGCTGAAATGGACAAATTAACGAAAAAATTGAACAATAAAGAAGATAACGAATTTTATGAAGAATGGAAAGATTTTAAAGAATATATTGAACAAAGATGGGATGTAAAGAATACTTTGATTAGTTTAGAGAGTTATTAGAGTGGAAATATAATAATTTGATTTTATATAACGGATAATGTTACCTAATAAGTAGTAATATTGTGATGAAAAAATATGGTAAGGAAAGTTTAAGAAAGGAAAAGGAGGTGATACCGCACTGTTGGAAGTCAAGTATGGGGAAGGGGAGGAGAATAAATTTGAAAATGGGATGTATTGTAATTGAATGAAATGTTCTTGATTATATGAATGTTGATATATCCTAACAATAAAAAGTTTATGCAATCTGTATATAGGGTTGCCAGGTCCCCCCTGGTCACTAGCAATGAATGGTGGGGTAGAGTTGCCAGCTCCAGGTGGGAAAACTCCTGGAGATTTGGGGATGAAGCCTGGGAAGAACAGGGACCTCCATGGGGTACAATGCCATGGAGTCCACCATCCAAGACGTCCATTTTCTCCAGGGCAAATGATCTCTGTAGACTGGAGATTACATGTAAATCTGGGGGATATCCAGGTCCCACCTGAAGGCTGGCAGCCCTATGTTTCCAAAAGACCTTACAAAAAGGTGTTCCGGGGCTTTTGTTTCTGGCTTTTGCAGGGGCACAAGATGACTATGGCCAGCCTCCGTCCACAATGGGAACTATCCGCAGGTGCCTGTATTTTGTTGGCCCTCTGAACAAGGTTTAGAGGCTTCCTGCTGCCTGAGAGAGGTATTCCGGCAGAGGAAGAGCCACTTAAATTGAAGGAAGATTCCTTAGACTGCAGGAAGAGTTGCTCAGTGGGGTGGCTAGGGTTGCCAAACTCCAGGTGGGGGCTGGAGACAGGGCCAGTTTCAGGTTTCTGTAGGCCCCGATGGGTGACAGAGTATAACAGGGGCCCCTTCCCACTTGGAGTCCCTGTTTGAAAGAAAGACAGGGTTTAAATGAAGTAAATAAATACCTCAGAACCCAAGAAGTAGGGTAGAAAAAGCTATAGTGACTTGGTCAAGACTACAAGTGAGCCCAAATTAAGGCTGAATGATGGATTTTTTTTTTTACAGCCTAGCTTTAAAGGTCCATGTCTGACACTATAATTAAGTGGTTCTCCCTAATCATTTTTCAGCTTCAAACTCGCACATGCTGTAAGTAAATCAGTGCAAGGGCTGGTAATTATTGGGCAGTGTTGTGTTAAGACATGGAAAAGAATGTGATTGCACGGTGTTTTGTTCACACTTCAAATGTAAAATTAGGTCTCATGGGTAGGGTTGCCAAGTTGACTTACCTTCAAAGCGGGGGGATTCCTGACTCCGCGCGCCACAAAGATGTCACCGGAAGTTACTTCATCGTGTCGCGCACGTTGGGGGCGGGACACCGTGACACAAAGTGTCCCCCCACAACGTGGCCAGTGTGATTATGTCACCCGGAGGTGGGGATGCCCTCCGGCAGGGGGTGGAGCTCCCCCCGGCGGTGGGTAACGGGCCTTCCGGGCGGGAATTTACCCGCCCCCAGTGGGGGCTTGGCAAGCCTACTCATGGGCCATGCAGCCAGCGGGACCATCCCCGTGTGCCCAATCTCTGAGTGGCAATTCCGCTCGGAGATTGGGCGTGTGGGGCCTTGTCCCGCTGGCTGTGTGCACTTAAAGGGACCAATGTTCCCTCTAAGCTGAGTTAGTGTGAGCTAGCTCACAGTTTTTTAGCCTCTGGCTCACACATTTTTGCCTTGGCTCAGGAAGGAGGGCTCCAGAGCAAACTAATTTATGCAGTAGCCAAATCGCTCGCTCACAACTTTAATGCCAGTAGCTCACAGAGAAGAATTTTTGCTCACAAGACCCCGCAGTTTAGAGGGAACATTGAAAGGAACCCCTTTAAGTGCTCGCAGCTGGT
This sequence comes from Gekko japonicus, assembly GCF_001447785.1. Taxonomy (NCBI): domain Eukaryota; kingdom Metazoa; phylum Chordata; class Lepidosauria; order Squamata; family Gekkonidae; genus Gekko; species Gekko japonicus. The sequence continues at coordinate 945,163 of NW_015177026.1, read as the reverse complement.
GGGACCGTTCCCGTAGGGACGGGGTTTGGAGCCAGGACATCCCCAGCACGACGTCATCAAGTTGGGGACACCCCACCCCCTCCAGGAACACCCCCAAAGTCCCCCACTGGGGAAGAAGATGGATCTGGCAACTCTATCAGGGACTGGTGGCAGGAGACCCCCACTGAGGTGGGATCTGGCAACCCTAACCCTGCAGAACCTAGGAGACAAGGACTCTGCAGCAAGACACCCACCTCCCGCAAAACCATCTTCAAGTACCTGAAGGGCTGTCATCTAGAGGATGGTGGGGAGTTGTTTTCTGTTGCCTCAGAAGGTCAGACCAGAACCAACAAGTTGAAATTAAATCAGAAGAGTTTTCAGCTAAATATTAGGAAGAACTTCCTGACAGTCAGAGCGGTCCCTCAGTGGAAGAGGCTTCCTCGGGAGGTGGTGGGCTCTCATCCTTTGGAGGTTTTCAAGCAGAGGCTAGAGGGCCATCTGGCAGTAATGTGGATTCTGTGAACTTTGGCAGATCATGAGAGGGAGGGCAGGAAAGATTGCCTCAGTGCATGAGATGACCCTGGAGGCCTTTTCCAACTTTATGATTCTACGAAGGCAAGAACAAAATTTTACGAGGATGCTCCCTCTGAGTGTTGAAAGGTGTCAGGTCTTTCCTGCCTTAGGTAAAGGTAAAGGTTTCCCTTGCTCGAAAGCCAGTCGAATCCGACTCTAGGGTTGCGGTGCTCATCTCCGTTTCCAAGCCGAAGAGCCAGCGCTGTCCAAAGACGTTTCCGTGATCATGTGGCCGGCATGACTAAACACCAAGGCGCACGGAATGCTGTTACCTTTCCACCGAAGTGGTACCTATTTATCTACTTGCAATGTCTTGCTTTCGAACTGCTAGGTTGGCAGGAGCTGGAACTAGAGACGGGAGCTCACTCCGTCATGCGGCACACTCAGGTCTCGAACTGCTGAACGACCGACCTTCCACAGCCTGCAGTTCAGCGTCTTAACCACTTGAGCCACCGCAGCTCCCCTTTCCTGCCTTAGAAGCAACAAAACTTTAAGATGCACGTTTCAATAAGCTGCCCTGGAAGTTGCTCTAGCCTCAGCTTCAGCTGCTCCTTCTCCTCCTCTCCGTATAGGGCTGCACAGGCTTCAGTGGGAGATGCTCGCCCACCTTCTGCAAACCACGTTCTGCTCCTTGAGAAATCCTTCACTGTGGATCCTGTGCATGGCGGAAAGGGGTGGCTCCTGCAGGAGAGGGTGGTTAGAGGGAATGCTGAGGAGGAGCCCTGTTCTGAGTTCTGTGTCTTCTCTTCCCAGAAACTGAAGTGGACAAACCGGTTTGGTCACATGAACTGACCATTGTTAAACCTGAAAGAAGGGAGACTGGGGAAACCTGCCTCCTCATAATCGTCCCTGGACAAAATGAAACGTCTGATTCATATCTGCGTCTTCCTTCAGTACATGGACTGATGCATTTAACACTCACAACTAAATCGTATGTAAAATAAGCCACTGCGTGCCCAGAAGCTACCCATACTACCTTAGGGATGCTGTTGTTCTTCTTCTTCTTCTTCTTCTTCTTCTTCTTCTTCTTCTTCTTCTTCTTCTTCTTCTTCTTCTTCTTCTTCTTCTTCTTCTTCTTCTTCTTCTGCCTAGGGTGCCCCTCTCCACAACCCTGCATGAGTGGGAACGTGAACCTGGGTCTCCCAGTCCAACAGTGCGGTTAGAAGAGTGTGGCGGCTTCAGATTTCATTGCAACACTCCAAGCAATAAGGCAAAACTGATTACAGAGGCGGGGTCTAAAGAGAAGGATTGGGTCTCCGTGGGAGAGCCTCTGCTTGCCAGCCGGAAGGTCCCAGGTTCAACCTCCGTCATCTCAACTTAAGAAAACACAACAGCTGAGGCCACCTCTAACTGTGTTTATTTTTAATTAATAATTTAATTAATAAATGCCAGTTTATTTTAATGTAACTTTTAATGGACCTTTAAACTTATCTTTAACTTACTCGAATGAATTAATAATTACCAACTGTGTGTCAGGAAATCCTCGGTAACAGCAGGGTCGTAGATGTCTGAGATGGGAGGGAAGAACTGGCAGAAAGCATCACCCCTTCCTCTGCAAAGGAAAATGCTGGTGTTTAAGAGAGGTTAGAGAGCTGCTCACATGGCCCTTGCCATTTTATAGAACATTTAAGATGGGGTTCTTTCTCATAGGAAACCATTCTATGTACGTTGCCTATGCCCAGGGGTCATTTTATAGAAAAAGAGGTGCAGGAGCTCATTAGCATAACTCATTAGCATACCTTATTTGCATATGCCACACCCCCTGACATCACTGGAAGTGTGTCAGAAGGCAACACCCACCGCTCAGGCTCCACTGGACTGTTTTGGATTGCTAGCTATTGGGGGGGGGAGGAATGTGCAGATCTGTCCTCGCAGAGGAGGGAGGGCTTGTACCTGAATAAAACTTGGTCTTAAAGGTGCCACTGGACTGTTTTGGACTGGGGGGAGCTCTGCTTCTTGCTCTGACTGAGGGCTGCTGGGAGCAGGAGGTGGGGCTTGTTGCATGTGCCCGCCCCCTGGAATCTTTACTGCCGGAGCTCCGCTCCTGTGCGCTCCTGCACGAAATGACCCCTGCCTATGCCAGCCCAGTCCATGACTCTGACTCTGAATCACATTGCATTATAATGAAGGGGTTGGAGCACCATCCCTGTGAACAAAGGCTAAGGAGGATTTGTTTGGACATGATAATGGCTTGCAAAATTGGACCTCGGAAACAGATAATGATACAGAAGACAGTATTTCCTGCCTCTCCTATTCTGCTAGCGTACAGAGACAGAAAATGGAGCTGGTGGCCAACAGATTCAGGATGGACAATCCTGTGCTGTTGTGGTTACAGTGTCAGAGTAAGACTTGGAAGACTCAAATTCAAATTGGGTGATCTTGGCCGGTCACACACGCTCAGCCTGACCCACCTCACAGCCGGTGGGGACATATAGTGGGGGGGGGCTTCTGTGCCCGGCTTGCAGGATCTCAAGCAGCACATGGTTGAATGTTAGGAATCAATGGAGCCTCATTCATGTCCAGGTTGTCTTGCTTCCAACTGTCGTTTATTGAGAAGACTTCTCCAGTCAATAGGCTGAGAGCTCATTTTCTACTTACAAGGAAAGTGTCGATTGTCTTTCTGCAGGGTCGTGGCTGTGCTTTACCAAGTTCCTGTCCAGCCACTCACCTTCTACGTAAGTACTGAAGGGCTTAACCCAAAATGCTTCAGTATGCCTGGCTTTAGTTTCAATGCAAAAAAGGACTAGATGGTGGGGTTTGCTGGCAACTACATTTCTGATGAAAGCCCAATGTCCAGTTAAGTATTCAATCAGGAGCAGCCAGTTTCTTTTGCCAAAGATGATCTGGGCTCTATGTTCCTTTCTTTCCTTTTGTTTCAGAAACACCCTTTAGGCCATGAGAATATTACGGGACGTGATATAGTGGCATATTCATGGTGGAGGTTTATCAATGACTCTTCTGTACCACCAGAGTGGCTTGTGCAATTCCCAATGGTCAAGGTAACCCTCACCCTTTGTGTCTTCTAAAGCTGGCTCTTGAATCCAGAGAATCTACTCAGTTTCTTTGACGAGTGCTTGTATTTGGCTGTCCTCCAAAGTCAGGGAACCCAAAGTCTTTTGAGCCTGTGGGCAACTTTGGAATTCTGACACAATATGGTGGGCACAGGGACCACGGTGGCTCAGAGGTTAAGACACTGAGCTGCAGACCAGAAGATCAGTAGGTTGGCAGTTCGAGACCCTAGTGGTGCATGATGGAGTGAGCTCCTGTCTGTGGCCCTAGCTCCTGCCAACCTAGCAGTTCGAAAGCAAGAAATTGCAAGTAGATAAATAGGTACCGCTTCTGTGGGAAGGTAACAGCGTTCCGTGCGCCTCAGCATTTAGTCATGCCAGCCATATGACCACGGAAAAGTCTTTGGGCAACACTGGCTCTTCGGCTTGGAAACAGAGATGAGCACACACCCCTAGAGTCGGATTTGGCTGGCTTTTGAGCAAGGGAAACCTTTACCTTTATGGTGGGCAGAACCACAAAATAGCTGTTACAAAACGGCTGCTGCAGGAGGTGGAGCCAGGCACACAAAATGGCTGCCTCAGCTTACTTTCAGTCGCATAGTGAAGATAGTTGTGCGGCACCGGCACCTGTTGCCAAAGCAATAATTTAAAAATCTGCAGATTCAATCAAATCTTCAATGGCCAATCAGAAACCTTGTTTGAGAAAAGCCCCATGTGGCCCCACCCAATTTCTAAAACTACTTGGCAGGGGTGCAGAAAGGTGTCAACGGGTGCTATGGCCCCTATGGGCACTGTGTTGGGAATCCCATTCCTACACTATACATCTGCAGAGAATTGTGTTCAGAGGTGGAACAGGAAGACAATATTTGCTTGAACCCCATGTGACATGCCTAGACCATTTGAACAGGTGTATCACATGATATGCCTATATCATATGAGGCACCAAGGAGGTACTGAGGAACACTGCATGTGACTGCTGCCTCCGCCTCCTTACCAGCCAGTCCAATGTCCCCTCTAAGCTGCGGAGTCTCGTGAGCCAAAATTTTACTTCATGAGCACCAGAAGATGCCCTCAGAGGAGCCCCGGGCCATGTTCCCAGAAGAAGGCCATTGAGGGGGGGGAGGTGGATGTGTGGCCTGGGCAGGAGAAAGGGAGCCCAGGATCTTCTGTGCTGCCAGAGCAATGTGCCCCCCTAACAGCTCCAGAGCGTGGCCTGCACCCTAGCAGGGTGACACCTAATCATCCCATGAGGCATGAACCCAATCACCACCACCACCAGGTGGACTCTGAGCTAGGGTTGCCAAGTCCATCTTCATCTTCCACCCCCAGCGGGGAACTTTGGAGGTGTTCCTGGAGGGGGCGGGGCATCCCTGACATGATGATGTCACATTGGGGACGTCCGGGCCCCCCCACCCGCCCGTGCGCCAGATCTCCAGAAACGGCAGTTCCCTGGACTTAAAGGAGCCGGCGTTTCTCTTTTAAATACAGGAGCCAGCGTTTCCCCTTTAAGAGCAGCCGCGTTTCCCTTTTAAGAGCACGAAGCTGGCATTTCCCTGCAAGCTTGCGGAGATCGGGCTTGGGAGGAAACACGGGTTCCACACACTTAAAGGGAGAGAGATGGGTGGCTGTGGGTGTTGGGGGTGGGGCTTCCCCTGCCAGCCATCTGGCCGGCGGCGGGTAAACCCCCCCAAAACGGGGGACCCCTGGCAAACCAGGGGGGTTGGCAACCCTACTCTGAGCCCAGTTCAGCTCCCCCTTGACCTCCCAGCAAGGGGTCTGATGCCCCACTAATGGCTTTGGAACATGGCATGGGCCCGGGCCAGGTGCCACCAAACCACCCCGTGAGGCAAGAACCATGGCCTGGACTTTCATCCCCCCTTTGAGGGGCCTGCTGGCAGCAGGAGGCCCAGGGAGGAGCATCATCCATGTTGCCCCCCAAATACCCAAGGGGGCAACTCACCAGCTCAGCTGGGCACAGCAGTATCAACGGGAAAGTGGCTTGGGCTGTGGCCGTGATAGCCGTGATAGCCTCAGTGCCTCAGTCAGTAGCTCAACAGCTCCCACATCAAGCTGGAAGGAGGGTGGCTGGGGGTGGACACCCTTTATAATGCAGGTGGGCCTAAGCGGGAGGGTGCCCACTACTCACACCCCTGTACAGAGATGAAAATCTGTGTGCGTGGGGCTAGAAATCAGTGTGCTAGGGGGAACACTGTCAGCCACCATATCCTCCTGAGAAAAAGGTGAGGAGGCAGTGGCCACTCTTCTTGCATTTGGACTGCTTGCTCTCTGACCCAACAGAGAAGTGACCCATCAGGTTGTTCCCTGGTACGTTAAACGGCCAATGCACCCCAGGCATGACAAAAACTGGAGCCACCTGCAGCTCTTAATTCTCCATATCATCTTGTATTATGGGCAGGAAGGAATAAGGTTAAGATACAAAGTGAACATGTCCAGGCACTCCAGGAGGAACATGTAGTGGGGCCATGTTACCATCAGGCCTCCATAAGACTCATATTTCAATAATGGACATGTGCAAAGAATTAAAGCCCCTGGCATTTCAACAGAAAATGTCAAATGGTTTTGTCCTAGTTAGTAAACAATAATGGTCTGACTTCCAAACACTTGTTCCATCGTTATTAGCTTGGTGAATTCTCCAAAGGGTTGCATATCATAGAGATATGCCATATAGGCAAACTCTGTGCAAGCATTTTCTCTTCCCATCGAGGAGGCTATTCTCTTGTTTTGTCTCTGCAGGCCACTGTGAGAGCCATGGACACGATCACAGACTACATGATGAAAACGTATCGGAAAAACATTACAAAGTACACACTGACAGGCATTTCCATGGTACGTGTGTGGTGTGAATCAGCACATTGTTCATCGTCACTTGGCTTAATTGCTGCATGCCGTTCTCTGAATCTCAAATGGTAGCTGAGTAATCTGTGCTCTTCTCCCCCATCACTTTTAATCTTTTATCCCAACTGCTTTCTCCTCCCGGCAGAACGGATGGGCCACTTGGCTGACTGCAGCAGTTGACAAGAGGGTTGCTGCAATTATTCCCATTGCAATGGATTTTCTGAACTTCACCGAGGTGAGATTCGATTTGCAGCTGAATATCCTCACGGAGCACCCTCTATACAAACCATAGATTGATTGCAAATTGAGAGCAAATTTCTTTGTTTTGTTTGAAGACCTGTATAGCAAATGTTTTGTGTCACTGATGTGTTTTCCTACAACTGTTCCTGGTCTCCCTCACCACTATCTGCAATAATCATAATAAAAATTTAAAAAACACCTGGAACATAACACCCCTGATATCACAACTGTAGAAAAAATACGAAGGAGGGTTTGTATCATTGTCCTTGCAATCCCAGGAGACAGTGGAATAGAAAGAAGAAAAAAAACAGGAGAAGATCACAAAATACCAAGACCTACAAATACAGTTAGAGATCCTCTGCAAGGAGAAAGTCCCCATTGTTCCAGGTGTTATTGGAAACATTGGAGCAGTGCCTGGTAGTCTCAAGAAACACCTGGGCATTCTGAGCATTGAGCAAATAACACCTACTCAGCTCCAGAAGATAGTGTTGCTTGGAAGAACGAGAATCCTGTGAAGAAAACTTTGTAATTCCAAGAACTTGGCTAGATCTTGACTTCCAGAACACCATCTACCGGTCAAATATCTGACTGTGACCATTCATAATAATAACTGAAAAGTACTGAGAAGCGTTGAGTGATTTCAGCAAGTACTTTTATTCAGAAGGAACAAGACGAAGTGAGCCGGCTCGCAGGCCGGTATATATGCACAGAAAACCCTTCACCAAAACACCCCCCCTACTTCCCTATAGGCTATATACAGTAGCCGAGAGTCCCATAGGCTCTCGGCTGTGGACCTGGCCCTCTGATTGGTGTGGGCTAGGATCCGCTTGGCTATTGTTCTCTCGGAGCGAAGCTACAGGACTTTGCAAGACCGCATGGCCCAACGGTCGTGCACGTGGTCAATGGCGGAGTACATTACAATAACAAAAAAAAGCATTACAGGTTTTGGCTGTCATGGAATCACAGAATCGGAAGGGCCCAGACAGGCCATCTAGTCCAATCCCCTGCTCAATGCAGGATCAGCCTACAGCATCCTTGACAAGGGTTTGTCAAGCCGCTTATTAAAGACTGCCGCTGAGGGGGGGCTCCCCACCTCCCTGGGCAGCTGATTCCCCTGTTGAACAACTCTTACTGTAAAAAAGTTTTCCCTAAGATCCAGCCGGTACTTTCCTGCCTTTAACTGGAACCCATTATTGTGAGTCTTCTCCGCTGCTGCCAACAGGAAAAGCTCCCTGCCCTCCTCTAAGTGACAGCCCTTCAGATACTTCCAGAGAGCAATCATGTCCCCCCTCCCAACCTCCTCTTCTCCAGTCTAAACATTCCCCTCAGCCTTTCCTCACAGGGCTTGGTCTCCAGGCCCCCAATCATCCTCGTTGTCTCCTCTGCACCCACTCCATTCTGTCTACATCCTTTTTGAAGTGAGGCCTCCAGAACTGCGCCCAATACTCCAGATGCAGTGTACAGCGGGACTATGGCATCTTGCGATTTGGATGTTATGCCTCTGTTGATACATCCCAGATCACATTAGCCTTTTTTGTCGCTGAATCACACTGGCTATGCATATTTGACTTATGGTCCACCCGTACCCCAAGATCTTGTTCACACACACACACTGCTACTCAGAAGTGTGTCCCCCAGCCAGTATACGAGTTCCTCATTTTTGTTACCCAGATGTGGAACTCGGCACTCATCCATGTTAAATTGCATCTTGTTCACATCCACCCACTTTCCCATTGAGGCCCCTGTCCTCCCCGGACTCCATTCCCAAATTCCCAGCAGATTCCTACCTGGATCTGGCAACCCTACCCTCAGTTCCCTACTTGTGGCCGGGGGAGGCCTGGCAACCCTGTTCTAGAACATCAGTATTTTAAAATCCTGGGCTCCCTAATCTAGAATTGCTGAGTATGCCCTCACATGCATCCAAGTCTCTCTCCCCCCCCTGCAGAATTTCCTCCACCAATACAAAGCATATTGTGGTTGGTCTTACATGCTGAAACCTTTCCATGACCTGAATATAATGCAGAAGTTGGATTATCCCCGTTTCAGAGAACTGGCTTCACACGTGGACCCACTGGGTGAGCAAATGCTACCTCTGTCAATACACTTTGAATGTCTGGAGAGAAATCGAGCAGGGAATGGAAGAGAGGGTGTCAGCAGGACTGGTTGAAGTCCAGCTGTGACCGAAAAAGCAGCACGTTTGCTTTTCTGTCATGCAATGGCGCTTCCTCCCTTCTACTCAAGTGGAGGCAGGATGGGGGGGGGACTTCCATGCACCTGCCATGATAGTGATCTTTGTATTTTCCTTTTCCAGCTTACAATGAGCGATACACAAGTGTCGTCAAGTTCATAATCAACATATCGGGGGATGAACTCTTCCAGCCCGACAACTCTCACTATTACTTTTCTCAACTAGAAGGCGAGAAATATCTCCAGTAAGTTTATCCCCCCCCCCCTTCTGAAGGTGACCTCCCATTCCTAATGGAGGAGGTGGTAGGAATGGCAAATCTCTTGAAAAATTAGGAAGCTTGTCACTGGTTATAGTCAATAATAATCTTCTAAACAAGCAGCATATTTTAGGAAGATGCCCAGCAAGTAAATTAATTGTGCTGGTAAATCCACTGTCTTTGGATGCCCTCTGGAGGTTGGCACAGTTTTTTCTGTGTGGAATGTGTGCTGGGGCGACTGTGCTTGAAAGAGATCTCTGGGGCTGGGCACATGTGGGATAGATAGAAGCAGTGTAGACTGGGACTCCTGGGAGAGGGGGTTTAACCCTCCCCGCAGTGCTGTTTTCCTGACTGGAAACGTGCCGGGGGGAGTTGCTATTTGCATTACATGTCCCGATGGACCAAGCATACAGTTTCAAAGTGGGGCATGTAGAATCTCTCCAGATCCTGTTAGTTTGGGAATATGGCAGGGGACAGGATTAGGTCCCTTTGTGTCATGGTCCTAATCAAAGTGGTGCTCATGCATTCCTGGAATTATGTTTTATGCAAGGAACTCCCAGGTCACGTCTGTTGGCAGTCCATCTGGACTTCCGAGCATCTGAACCAGCTCTATACAGTACAAATTAAAGGGGAAATGCAGAAACGTATTACAGTGGATTGCTTTTTCATTTTCTCTTCCCCTCACTCATCAACTGCTCTTGGGATTGAAAATTTACACTTTTAGGTCTTCCCAACATGTGAAACAGCTCCGTCGAGTGGCCAGAAATATAAGTGCTGAAACAGGGAGAGAGGCAGGATTAGAAAAGATTTCCAAAGCATATTACAGTGGATTTCTCTTTTCAGTCTTCATCCCATCTCCCCCTGACTACTCCTAGGATTCTAACATGATTTATGAATATCCTAGAACAGATTTGTATGTTAGGGTTTGTCCCCATTTGTTTTTTCTTCTGGTTTCTGAAGAAGTCTGAAGAAACCAGAAGTCCTAGTGAAAATTAAAGTTTTTGAGTGTTGTTGTTTGTTTAATTCCAATGAATAGAAACTTCCATTGTGTCCTTAGTTCTTTGTATGCTGAAAAGTATTTGCATTTTTCAGAGCTAACTTCAGAAGGGCATTTAGGGTTTTTGTTGTTGTTGTACAGCTGTTTTGGTGAACAATCCATTCATATAAAAAACCCATGATTTTTGGCACACAACGATTAAATTGGGTTTCTTTGGCCCCTGCCACACGGCAGGGGAAAAGCCTCTTTAAGGCGCGGCTTTTAAAAGCCGCGCCAACGTTGACACGGTGCGGCGGGATCCCACGGATCCCCCGGCCGCGCCGCCTTTTCTCCCCGGCGCGATCAAACGCCGGGGAGAAAACACGGCCCTAACCGGGGGGCCGGCCGAACTGCGCATGTCGGAGCATGCGCAGTTCGGATCCGGGCCGGGGTTGTGCCGGCGCAAAGACGCGCCGGCGATCAAACGCCCGGTTAGAAGCACCTCTTCCATTCGGTTTGAGGCGGATTTCTGCAGGGAAGGGACAGTTCGGCCACGGAAGCAAGACGCTTCCCAGATGTTGTGGTGTGATCGCGCCGGTTTGATCTGGCCCCGAACTGTCCCGCTACCGGCTCAAATCGGCCAGTGTGAACGGGACCTTTCTTTCTTTTTTCTGTGTTGCAACATATGGTGTGGTTTTCCAAGGAAAAGAAATCACAAAAATCTTCCTGTTCCTTTTCAGCATCATCCCAAATGCTGATTACAGATTTCAGGGTAATAACACTATGCTACTATATGCAGTCACTGCTTTCCACAATCGCATCTCAAGAGATAATCCACGTCCCAGAATTTCCTGGCAGAGAACAACGGTAAGAAAAATGTACATAATAGCCATCCCCTAAAAGCTACAGATAGCAATCTGCTACTTGCTTCTTAGTTTCTTTTTGATGCTCCCCATTATACTATGACTGGGAAGTAAGATGTTGAGGTTATGTTGGGAAGTAAGATGTTGAGGCTGAGATGCGAGCAGGGCTTCCAAAACAAGCTCATCACCCTGGATCCAAATTAGAATGATCATTGTGTCACCCCTGGCTCCTGATATTGTACCAGTCACTCTTCTGTGGCAAAGGTGGGATTCAAACCTGGGTTTCCTAACTCCCAGTCTAACTTTCTAACCTCTATCCAACAAAAAGCACTAGGCACCCGGCTCCAGGAGCAGCATGTAAAAAACTATTTACACCATTCATTTATTTCACAGTGCTGACTCCAAAGATTAACAACTAAGCGGGAAATCAGTTCGAGGTCTTCACATATCACAAAGGATCCGTCGAAATAATTACACAATTAAGTCAGGCCCATGCCACACGGCAGGGAAAAGACGGGGCGAAGCGCAGCTTTTAAAAGCCGCGCCAAAAATGAAACGCCCCGGCGGGATCCCATGGATCCCGGTTGCTGCGCTCCGTTGCTCCCCGGCACGATCAGATGCCGGGGAGGAAGACACTAGTCGGAGGGGGAGACTGCCGTACTGCGCATGCTCGAGCATGGGCAGTACGGCAGGGGGGCGGGGATGCGACGGCGGCAAGACGCGCCGCCGATCCCACGGCCAGGATGAAGCGCCTCAACCGGATGAACCACCGAAGTAGGTGGTTCATCTTTGACGCGCTTCATCGGGGGAAGGGCCGGGTTGGAGGCAGGAGCGCGACGCCAGGCAGATGTTGCCGTGGGATCGCGCCCATCTGATGCACCTCCAATCCGGCCCGCTCCCGGCCCTAACTGCCTCTGTAATGTAAAATTCCAACTTGGCAGCAATTTACTGAGAAATGTTGTAAATCTTCATAGTAATCCATGGAATGATGTTTATAGGACGTGGTGCCGATTCTACTCCACTTTCAAAGTTTTTGTCTTCAAGGCCAACCCTTTCACATTTCAATTGCAGCACATCAGTAGCTAACACAAAATTTACTGCTGAATTGTTATAACTAGCCAAGCACGTATCATTCCTCCCATGTGATAACAGTAATAAAGTGACACCAACCATTCACATTTCAGTTGCAGCACATCAATAGCTTAACAATATTACAGGCGGCAGTTATAAAATGCTTTCATATGGATCAATTATAATACCTTCCTAAAATAGCAATTAAGCAATATTATATAATTACATTAAACATTCACAAGCACTGGCAATCTTTACACAGTGGCTGGACAAACAATTGTCAGGGATACTCTAGGCTGATCCTGCATTGAGCAGGGGGTTAAACTAGATGGCCTGTATGGCTCCTTCCAACTCTGTGATTCTATGATTCCATGAGGATCTAATCTCTCATATTCAAAGGATAGTCTACTTCTTAAAGATACAGTGGGCCACACATAATACCATTTGGTTTAAACAGAACAGCTCAAATCCCATTTCTCATTCAATCCAAATGGAACCACAGAATGCAGAGTATAAATCAATAAGATTCTCATTTTTGTAAACGCTGAACTGCAGGCTGTGGAAGGTCAGTAGTTCAGCGGTTCAAGACCCGGGTGCCGCAAGACAGCGAGCAAAGGGAACACTGTTATTTGGGTGGTTGTTGATTTATTTTCTAAGCAGGCTCATTTTGTGCCTTTTCCTTCCTTGCCTACAGCTCAGAGGTTGGCGAAATCGTTTATGTCTCACGTGGTGAAAATTCATCAATTACCTGCTAAATTAATTTCTGACAGGGGGACCCAATTTGTTTCTAAGTTTTGGAGGGAACTTCTTTCCATTTTAGGGGTGGAACAAGGGCTCAGCAGCGCGTATCATCCTGAGACTGACGGACAAACAGAACGAGTTAATCAGACCCTGGAGCAATATCTTCGTTGTTTTACTAATTATCAACAGAATGATTGGTGTGAATTGTTGCCTCTTGCTGAATATTGTTAGAACTCTCTTTCTCCTATCGTTCCGAATCTGGCAAGATCATGAGCGGAACTGAGGGAAACCTACTTAACACGGAGGGGGACTCAGGATCGGTCCCACATACCTCCGCTCCTTTGGTGTTCACGACTGCAGCCTCGGTGGAGGGTGCCGTGGGGGGAACGATTCCCCGCCTGCCTGCACATCTGTCTTGGCCGCCTCCGACCCCTTCGCACTGGGGTCCGCGGAAGACTCAACAGCAGGATGACTGGACTATGTACAACACTCAGGGCACCCGAGAGGTGTACTCCCGTCGAGGGAGCGGATTACGTGAAAGTCTGTTTGACAAGGGATTGTTCCCGGAGCCGGGGACTACCTCGGAGAAGGGGAGTTCCAAGCAAGACCTCGAGGAGTGGATGTTCGAACCATCGGGGCCGCGAGGCCACGTAGAGGATTCGGAGGGAGCCGGGGGCTTCCAAACGGAAGAAGACTATGACCCACCCCCGGACTATCAACGTCGAGAACCGATCCCTGAGGAAACCACCGGGGAACGACTGGAGGAACTGGAATACTCAGTGAGGGACTTGTTGAGGACATTCCAGGATGTAATGGAAGCTCTGCCGGGAATGATGAACGTTAGAATGGCTAATTTCCTTGACGCACACGCCGCGCAGCAACAAGTTGTCCCTGCACCGGGAGTTCCCGCGCCGCAGGTGCCTGCCCAGCCACCGGCCGGACCTCCGCAGCAAGTAGGGCCTGCGCAACAGCCGATGCCGGGGGGTCCGCCAGGACCGGGTCTGCCGCCACCGATGAGGCCAGTGCCAGCGGGACCACCGGTTGCTCCGGGTCTCCCTCTCAGGGGAGTTCCGGGTCAGCTGGGACCGTTGGTAAGGACTCCACGGCCCAGACCCAAGGATTTACTGGAGGCTACCTTTGACGGCAACCCAGAGGAACTCGCCTTCTTCACGGTGAGGGTGCACAAATTCGTAGAAGAGAGCCGACACCTCTTCCGAAACGAAGCTGCTCTCATTGATGTCATCTCAGCGAGACTGAAAGGAGACGCCGCCACATGGTATGTGGGACTGCACAATGACCGCGGTCCGGAACTTTTGAATTTGCGAGCATTCATGTGGGCGCTGCGGGCTCGGTTTGAGGATGTCAACGCGAGCCAAAGGGCCAAAGCATTTCTCCGCACCTATCGTCAGAACAAGAAGTCGGTTCGCGAATACACACTGGAATTCCACAAGCAGGCAGCAAAGCTCCGAGACTACCCTGATCATATTTTGGCTGAGATGTATCGATTGGGACTCAACGCGGACATCCGAGAAACGGTTTTGAAGACTGTTAATCCTATCTCCCTGATGGCTTGGACCCAGGAAGCTGAAAACGCAGAGGATCGGCTCAACACCATCAAACTCGACCTGGCTGCTACGACCAACAGACCCGTCACTGCCAGCGCCTCCAGACCCAAGACTCAACGCCTGTCGGAATCGGCACGAGAACTACGCATGAAGATGGGGCTCTGTCTAAAGTGCGGGGAGAAGGGGCATTTCGCCGTGGATTGTGGCAGCCGTCAAGCTAAAGACAAGCCGCCTACTCCGAAGCCTAAGACGCCACTACCGGGGAAGAAGGGGATGGCCAAACCGCGATTCTCCAAAGCTCTTCAGGCGGCCCAAGGTCCGGAAGGAACCGAGCCGCCTACTGCCGAGTCAGAAGAGGAGGTAGAGGTTGAACCGGCGGAAAACGACAACGGCCTGTTGTGAGAGGCGCAAAACGACACGGCCATTCCAGCACTGCGCCCAAGGTGGTGAGAGAAACCCCTTCCCTGTTTTTCGTGACTGTTTCTTTAATGAATCCGCTCCTGGGTACCCACGTCAGGGTGAGAGCGTTGATTGATTCTGGGTGTGGGAGGGATCTCATCAGCCCTAGAGTGTTATTGACACTGGAAGCGGGGATAACCCCCTTGAAATCTCCCATCATTTTTACCCAAATGGATGGGGCGCCCATGGAACCTTGTACGCATGAGACTATGGCTTTGCGGTTGGGGGCTGGCGATCATTGGGAATCCAGGACCTTCATTGTTACCCCTAAGTCGCAGTTTGATTTGGTACTGGGGAGTCCCTGGCTATTTACCCATGACCCTTACATCTTGTGGGAAGAAGGGGTTGTCAAATTCGTGTCGCCAAAATGTGTAGATCACTGCTGGTTGGATTCGTGGGGGGACCGGCCTGCCGCGCAGTTCCCCTGCGGCACTTTGAAGCCGGAAGAGTTAGCGTCTTTGCCTCGAGAGTATAGAGACTTGGCGAAAGTTTTTGGCGAAGAAGAAGCTAACGAACTGCCCCCCCATCGCTCTACTGACTGTGCTATTGAACTCTTGCCTGATTGTAAATTGCCTAAAGGTAAAATCTATGCGATGGGGCCGGCTGAGAAAGTTGAACTGCGGAATTTTATTGATAAAAACTTGGCCCGCGGTTTCATTCGCCCGGCTTCCTCCCCTTTCGCCGCGCCGGTACTCTTCCGAAAGAAGAAAGACGGGGGGCTCAGATTGTGCACGGATTATAGGGGTTTGAACGCTGTTTCTTTGTCCAATGCCTACCCCCTCCCCCTTATCAAGGACTTGGTGGCAGAGGCCACCAAAGGCAAAATCTTCTCGAAACTTGACCTGAGGGATGCATATTTCCGAGTGCGCATTAGGGAGGGGGACGAAAGTAAGACTGCGTTTAATACCCCCTTGGGGCAGTTTGAATACCTCGTTATGCCCTTCGGGCTTCAAGGGGCTCCGGGGGTCTTCATGAACTTAATCAATGAGGTCCTACATGAATTTTTGTTCAAAGGGGTGGTTCTTTACCTTGATGATGTGTTGCTGTATTCCCAGGACCTACCGTCGCATATTAAATTGGTGCGCCAGGTCCTTAAGAGGCTTTATGAGCACAACCTGTTCGCCAAACTGTCTAAATGTGAATTCCACAAGCCCTGCATTGACTTTTTGGGTTATCGCATCTCCGGGGGGAAGGTGGAAATGGACCCTGCTAAAATACAGGCTGTGCTTGAATGGGAACCCCCCAGAACCCGCAAACAATTGCAAATGTTCCTCGGATTCGCCAATTTTTACAGAAATTTCATCCAGAATTTCGCTCAAATTGCCCTTCCTCTAACCGATTTGTTAAAAACCAAGGGAAAGGGGTTTGATGCTACCAAACCAGGCGCCCCACTTAAATGGTCCCCTGCTTGCGCGGAGGCTTTTGAGAAACTTAAACGTATGTTCACGTCTGAGCCCGTGCTGGCGCGCCCTGATGAAACTAAAAAATTCATTGTCCAGACTGATGCTTCGGATGTGGCAATGGGGGCCGCTATTTTGCAAGAAGGGGAAGATGGTCGTTTACACCCCCTTGCATTTGTGTCAAAAAAAATTTCGGACGCTGAACGAAACTGGGGGATTTGGGAGAAGGAGGCGTCGGCTATCCGGCTGGCTCTCTCCACTTGGAGGCAGTGGTTGGAGGGGGCTCAACTGCCATTTGAAGTCTGGACTGACCATAAAAATCTGGAAATGCTGAAATCCCCCCGTTCTCTAAACGCAAAACAACTTCGTTGGGCGGACTTCTTTGCTAAGTTTCGATTCACTCTTCGTCATTTTCCTGGGACGGCTAATTCCCTGGCAGACGCGCTCTCACGCCTCCCACAGCATGACAGTCAGCGTGAGGTCATCATGGACTCTGTTTTCTCCCCCTCCCACCTGGGGGGGGCTGTTGTCACCCGCGCGCAAGCGCGCTCAATTCCTCGCTCTGATGAGACTTCGCCTTCCCTTTTCCCTATGGGGGGGGGCCTGGGTCCAGAAATATGTTTCTGCTTTTACTGATGACGATAATGCCTCCCTGCGTGCATTGCCAGATTATGTCCGTAGCCCAGAAGGTCTGATTTATTCTGGGGACAAACTGTATGTGCCTATTTCAATGAGGAGGGAAGTGATGGATTCTGCTCATGGTTCCAGACTGGCAGGACATTGGAGTTTTGTTAAATCACTGCAACTCATCCGCAGACAGTTTTGGTGGCCACACATGCGCAAAGACCTATTGACTTTTGTTCGATCCTGTCAGACCTGTGCCTTAACTAAACCCAGGGGGGGCAAGCCTCCCGGTCTTCTGCAACCACTCCCTACTCCATCGAGGCCTTGGGAAGTGGTGTCCATGGACTTTATTACTGATCTCCCTGTGAGCAAAGGGAACACTGTTATTTGGGTGGTTGTTGATTTATTTTCTAAGCAGGCTCATTTTGTGCCTTTTCCTTCCTTGCCTACAGCACAGAAGTTGGCGAAATCGTTTATGTCTCACGTGGTGAAAATTCATCAATTGCCTGCTAAATTAATTTCTGACAGGGGGACCCAATTTGTTTCTAAGTTTTGGAGGGAACTTCTTTCCATTTTAGGGGTGGAACAAGGGCTCAGCAGCGCGTATCATCCTGAGACTGACGGACAAACAGAACGAGTGAATCAGACCCTGGAGCAATATCTTCGTTGTTTTACTAATTATCAACAAAATGATTGGTGTGAATTGTTGCCTCTTGCTGAATATTGTTATAACAACACTGTCCATAGCTCCACGGGCATGTCTCCTTATAAAGCTGTTTCTGGTTACGACAGCCCCCCCCTCCCTTTCCTGGAGGGGATGGGCCAACGTCCCGTGGGGGATGCTAATACTTGGTGTACTTCATTGCAAAATGCATGGCCTCTGCTATGCCAAACGCTTGACGCAGCCAAGGCTGCTTACAAGACCCAGGCAGACAAGGGTAGGGTGGTGGGGTTTGATCTGAAACCTGGGGATCTTGTGTATGTCTCGACCAAGAACATTAAGATGCTGCGACCTAGCAGGAAATTGGGGTGGAAGTTCATTGGTCCATTCAAAGTGCGTAAAGTCATAAATAATGTGGCGGTTGATGTTGTTTTGCCTAAGAATTTACGTGCTCTGCATTCTGTTTTTCACATGAGCCTGTTGAAGAAGGATCCTGGCCCGTCTCCCTGGAGACCAGCAGTTACTCCTCCTCCACCTGTCATTTTGGAAGGGGATGAACATTTTGAGATCGCTGATATCCTTGATTGTAAATTGAAACGTGGTAAACTCTGGTACCTTATCGAATGGGTTGATTTCGGTCCCCAGCACCGCGAATGGGTGGAAGAAGGGGATATTCGGGCCCCTTACCTGATCCGTAGTTTCCACAAGAGGTTCCCGGACAAACCGGGAGGTCTCCCGCCCAGCCCGGGAGATCTCCCGCCCGACCCGGGAGGTGTGTTTTAAGTGTATTTTAAGGGGGGCAGTATGTCAGCAAGCTGCCATTCTGTTTTCTGTGACCTCTGTGTACATATCCTTACCCTGTTGCACCCGGCTTGTTTATACTATCCTGCTTCTGTGCTGGAATGCCTAAGATAACTACTGGTGGATGTGTGGGGGAGAAGATGCTGTAATGCTTGCCTATTGCTATCTCATGAGAACTGCACCTGTGTTTTGTCTGATGTTCTGCCTGGTTCCCATGGACTGGGCGCGCAACCGTTTCATTAGCCCGCCAGCGGGAATATTATTCATTGGATATGTATCTGTTTGAATTTCCTTTATTATGCTCGCCCTAACTGTGTATCCCCAGTTCTAACAAAGAACGTGTTTGAGTATGTCTTCAACGCTTTGAAATAAATTTTGCTTTTCTTGAAAACGTGGATTTATTCTCGATGCTTGGGGATCCAACATATTGTTAGAACTCCCTTTCTCCTATCGTTCCGAATCTGGCAAGATCATGAGCGGAGCTGAGGGAGACCTACCGAAAACGGAGGGGGATTCAGGATCGGTCCCACACACCTCCGCTCCTTTGGTGACGGCAGCCTCGCTGGAGGGTGCCGTGGGGGGAACGATTCCCCGCCGGCCTGCACATCTGTCTTGGCCGCCTCCGACCCCTTCGCACTGGGGTCCGCGGAAGACTCAACGGCAGGATGACTGGACTATGTACAACACTCAAGGCACCCGTGAGGTGTACTCCCGTCGAGGGAGCGGATTACGTGAAAGTTTGTTTGACAAGGGATTGTTCCCAGAGCCGGGGGCTACCTCGGAGAAGGGGTGTTCTGAGCAAGACCTCGAAGAGTGGATGTTCGAGCCATCGGGGCCCCGAGGCCACGTAGAGGATTCGGAGGGAGCCGGGGGCTTCCAAACGGAAGGAGACTATGACCCACCCCCGGACTCCCACCCTCGAGATCCGATCCCTGAGGAAACCACCGGGGAACGACTGGAGGAACTGGAATACTCGGTGAGGGACCTGTTGAGGGCATTCCAGGATGTAATGGAAGCTCTGCCGGGGATGATGGACATTAGAATGGCTAATTTTCTTGATGCACACGCCGCGCAACAGCAAGTTGCCCCAGCACCGGGAGTTCCCGCGCCGCAGGTGCCTGCCCAGCCACCGGCCGGACCTCCGCAGCAGTCTCTGCGGGCAAGCATAAATCAGCTCACTGCCTGGGGGGGGCGGAGGTGGAACACTCAGTGGGGCATTCCGGGCATAATGATTTACTTACAAAAATGTGTATCCTGCCTTTCTGCTCCCATGAGGGCCATCAAGGCAGCTAGTAATTTAAAAAACGTGATAAAAATCACATTTCAAAACCATAAAAATAAATGCCCCCCCCCCAAACATACTGGTGTTCTTTCTTGTTTAGTACAGGCTCAACTTCTTTCCAAAAGGAGCACCCCATGGCCCAACAAATCCCATTTCCTCTCATCCCACCACTATCTCACACTTTGACCCTACAACTCAGCCTCTCTAGCTGTCCCTGCATGTGGCACAGATAGCACTTATAGAAACACTGCTTTGGAGAGCCTGGGCTTTGGCTTCTTATCTAACAACCTAAGTTTGGGTTTTCAAGACTTCGTTACTCTATTTTCCCAGTGTCCTTAGTGCCAAAAAGTACTACAATCATCCCACATTGTCAGCCTTTCTGGAAACGACTTGATATCTCCAGCCTTCACAGATGGCAAGAAGAAGAGGAGGAGATTGGATTTATACCCCGCCCTTCACTCAGAGTGGCTTACAAACTCCTTTCCCTTCCCCTCCCCACAACAGAAACCCTGTGAGGTGTACATAAGAACATGAGAGAAGCCAGTGTTAGATCAGGCCAATGGCCCATCCAGTCCAACGCTCTGTCACACAGTGGCCAAAAATACCAGGGGCCATCAGAAGGTCCAGCAGTGGGGCCAGGGCACTAGAAGCCTTCCCACTGTTTCCCTCCCAAGCACCAAGAATACAGAGCATCACTTGCCCCATACTGAGAGTTCCTATCTATACCTTGTGGCTAATAGCCACTGATGGACCTCTGCTCCATATGTTTACCCAGTTTCCTCTTGAAGCCGTCCATGCTTGTAGCCGCCACCATCTCCTGTGGCAGTGAATCCCATGTGTTAATCATTATTTGGGTGAAGAAATACTTCCTTTTATCCGTTCTAACCCGACTGCTCAGCAATTTCATTGAGTGCCCACAAGTTCTTGTATTGTGAGAAAGGGAGAAAAGTACTTCTTTCTCTACCTGCTCTGTCCCATGCATAATCTTATAAACCTAGATCATGTCACCCCTCAGTCGCCATTTCTCCAAGCTAAAGAGCCCCAAACGCTTTAACCTTTCTTCATAGGGAAAGTGTTCCAACACTTTTATCATTCTAGTTACCCTTTTCTGCACTTTTCCCATAATATCCTTTTTGAGGTGTGGTAAAGGAGGGCATATGGTCAACATGTTTGCAAAACCAACCTCCTGCACTTTGGACAATGAATCTCCACTAGGAGGGCTCTTCTTTACTCTCTCTAGAGATAGATTCTTAGGGCAAGTTCTACGTAATCAGCTCATCTCTTTTGTATTCCTAATGGTGGACTCTCCCACTAGGTGTTAAGGACTTTGTCCCAGCAGGCACAGGTAGTCATGCTTATGTAAAAATATCACATAATAATAAGGACAATTATTGGGTTACCCCCTAGAAGACCACTACCTCCTCTGGCTTTCATATATTCCAAAATGTTCTATAAATTGGTTTCTATGATTAGATTGTACCGCTTCTTTACTTTTACATTTCACTTTTACTCTTCCAAATCTCAGCTTCACTCTTTAAGGTCTTTCACGTAAGTTCCTATTTCTTTCTTTAACTTCTGTCCCTTTCCGTTAATATTCTCTGTCTGTTCGTCACCAGGGTTTAGCCTATTCCTCAACTGGCCACAGGTGGCGTAACTCTTAGTACATGCCAATATTTCCCCGCTACCAGCAAGGCTGCTCTGGACGCAAATAAGTCTTTAAATGGTGTCTCAGGCTTTTCTCTACGCCAAGAGCGTAAGCTACGCAAACAGCGTAGCTCCGTGCGCAAAAGGCGTTTCTCTCTGCGCAGGCGTAGGAAGTTACTCCGTCGCTGCCGTCGCGATCTCGCCGACGCTCCTCCTAACTCCTCCCTTGTCTCCGCCCGACTCCTCCTTCCACTCGATCTCGGCGATCGTGTCGACGCTCCACAGCTCCTCCTTTGGCTCTGCCCGACTCCTCCTTAGGTCTGCTCCACGCCGACGCTCAGCCCAGCCCCTTTTCCGCATGGCCTCCGCCCTAGCCTCTCCACTCGGCTCCGCTCTGGTCTGTTCCAACCCGCACGCTCCGCTCAGTAGGATCTTTTAAAGAGACACGAATCAACAGCTGTACGTAATCTGTATTTCATCAGTTTCAATTATTCAATCTATATGCCTAGAGTTTTACTTAACTTTTTCTGGATTTATATTCCTGCAGCGCACTATCCCTTTTATTATTCAACCCCTTTTTTGGAAACTTTGTTATAGCCTAGTTAACTCCTAGCTTCTTTCCCCCCTTCCTCTGTGTTCTGCGCCTTAGTTGCTTACATATACCTTACTTGTTAAGTTATTTTTTTATGTTGTCTGGATAGTTTAGAAATTCATAAAGTTACTTAGCTTCGGCTGTTTGTTACAGTAGTCTTTTAATCCCCCATTGGCTTTCTCGTGTCTCGGCTGCTCCTGACGGACGATGCCTCTCGAAAGAGTGTTTGGACGCCCGGAGCTCAAAGTCCCTGCGTCCTCTCTCGTCGAAATCGGAAACCACCTCGGAAACGTCTTCTGACAGCGCTGGCTCTTCGGCTTTGAAACGGAGATGAGCACCGCAACCCTAGAGTCGGATTCGACTGGCTTTCGAGCAAGGGAACCTTTACCTTTACCTATATCTAAATGATTGTAGGAATGTTTAATTAACTTCTCTGTAACAAGTTTAATTAACTTTTCAATAACAAAAATGGCCTATGAGGATTGGTTAAAATACTTAGGACTGTTTAGCTTAGAAGAAAAGGTGAGCAACAGGACACCTCATAGAGGTTTATAAAATTATGCATCGTGTAGAGAGAATGGGCATGGAGAACTTTTCTCCTTCTCCCATAACACTAGAACCCAGGGTCATCCACTGAAGCTGAAGAGTGGGAGCTTCAGGACAGACAAAAGAAAGAACTTCACACAGCATGTACTCAATGAGGGGTTCTCGGTGCCACAGGATGTAGTCAAGGCTGCCAACTGAGAAGGCTTTAAAAGGGGAGTGGGAAAATTTATGGAAGACTGGGCTACTCATGGCTAATAATCATGATAGATATCTACTCTTTTTGGTACCAGAGGTATCAATTAGTTGCTGGGGAGCACAAGCAGGTAGGGGTGTGCATTTGGTATATACTAAGCCAAATAAATACCCAAATAATGCCTTATCGTTATTATTCGGGTATTTATTCAGCTGAATACTTAATCAGAGCATCTATTTGGTAGCCAAAAAGAGATTCCTGAATACTATTTGGCTTTATTCAGCTATTATTCGGTGACATTATACCTTATGGGGCAAATCTCCTAGCGTATATACAGTGGGCTGGGGGAAAGGGGTGACACGGCTCAGGTGGGGTGTCACCTGATGCTGCCACCACTCTGGATTTAGGATTCCTTGAGAAGGCCCAGAGCACCCTCCCAAGACCTTCAGACCTCCCTTTTGGCTGAATAATAGGTGTGAGGACCAGGCAGAGTAAACAACAATGAAAAGGTTTATTTTATAGGTCAAACAAACAAGGTAAAGGAATAATAACAGTAAGTGGGTGAAAACAAATCAAATGCCCTAACGTGTCTAAATATACTGTCCTTAGCTCACTATCTCAAGTGGCCTTAGACTACTCACCCTTCCCTCAGGATGAGGGTTTCTTCCCCACAGCATCCTGGGAAGGAGAACAACTCTTCCTCTGTACCAGCTCTTTTATTCTAAGTCCCCTTTCTCTGTGATTGGCTAATTTTGGCTCCAAACCTCTCAGGGACTTCTGGGAGTTGTAGGCCTAGCCTCCTCCCACTGTTACACAGGCTCCCTGGGCCTGCTAGGCCTTGCTTGCACAACCCAGATCATGACAGGGGGTTTGAGGTAGAGGCACCAAATTTGCAGCATAGCTCCTTGAGCTTCTCCCCAAATTAACCCCCAAATTTTAAAAATATTGGACTAGGGGGTCCAATTCTATGGGCACCCAAAGAAGGTGCTACATCCTCCATTGTTTCCAATGGGGAAAAATAGCAAGGCAATACCAGCCCAGCAGAACGTCCCAGAGAATCTCTGTAGTAGAAACTGAAGTGTGTGTGTGGGGGGGGGGGCATGTGTGCAAGATCAGTAGCAGAACCAATACAATGTGCCCAGCAGAACCGGTGCCACCGTGGCAGTGTCGAAACCCAAAAGGACTAAGGTCAAATCTATGAATCTCTGAAGCAGAAATGGGGGGGGGGGGCATTTCTGCAAGGACAGCAGAACCTGTGCAGTATACTAGTGCCCAACAGCAGAACCCAGTGTCAACTTACTACTGTCTGGCAGCAGAACCCAGTGCCAATGTGGCAGCAACAGAACTAAACAATGTCACAGCAGAGAATCCCAGCAGGTGTTTAAAAAAAAAATATGGCAGAAACAAGGGCAGTAAAAGCCCAGCTGAACAGTCAAAACTGCAGGGTGGGCAGGCACTTTTGCTATCCTAACTGAACCAAGGCCAGCCCAATGCACAGAAGCCCAGTAATGTTGAGCTGCCATTTGCCACGATGGCACTGGATTCTGCTGCTGGGCACTAGTAAGTTGGCACTGGGTTGTGCAGCTGAGCAGCCACTACTGCACTGATTCTGCTGTCCTGCAACCCCCTCCGGCTGGCTTGTATTGTGATTCTGTGCTTGACATCAGTCCTTTTGAGCTGGCATTTGCCACATTACCACAGGGTGCTGCTGCTGGGCACTAGTAGGTTGGCACTGGGTTCTGCTGCTGGGAAGCCACTAATGCAATGGTTCTGGCTGTCCTGCAACCCCCTCCCCCTTGCTTAGATTTTGTGCTTGACATCAGTCCTTTTGAGCTGGCCTGGCATTTGCCACAGTGGCATTGGCTTCTGCTGCTGGGCTGTAGTAGGTTGGCCCTGGGTTCTGCTGCTGGGCACCAGTAGGTTGGCATTGGGTTCTGATTCTGGGCACTAGTACATTGCACTGATTTTACTGCTGGCCTTGCAAACATGCCTCCCCTTCACTTTTGACTGCAGAGATTCTCTGGGACATTCTGCTGTGCTTGTATTGCTTTGCTATTGCCTCCCTTTGAAAACAATGGAGGATGGGGGCAACCTCTTTGGGTGCCCATAGAATTGGATCCCCTGGTCCAATCTTTTTGAAACTTGGGGGTCCTTTTGGGGGAAAGTCTTCAGCAGCTACACTGAAAATTTGGTGCCTCTACTCAAGCCCTCCCCCCCCCCAGCCCACTGAATATACCATAGGAGATTTGCCAATGGCTATAATGGCCCCATAAGGTATAACGGAGCCAGATATATTCAGGATTCCGAAGTATTTCCTAAATACCAATACAATAACATTTGGGTTTTTAAACCCCAAATCCAAATAATGCCGAATATGCTTTCATTTCACACCCCTACAGGCAGGATGCTGCTGCAGTCTTCTTGTTTGTGGGCTCCCCAGAGGTAGCTAGTTAGTTGCTGTGTGAACAGAATACTGGACTAGATGGGCTATTGGTCTGATTCTGCATGGATTTTCTTATGTGCTTATGTGCATAACATCCTGGCCTAACCATATTTACAATGAAAGCTATAGCTCTTTTTGGCAGGCATAAGGCATCATCAAATAAAGATAGGTGTTTGGAAATTGGTCACCAGTGGCAGGATGATAGCGAATTTCAGAAAAAGAAATGTCCCTCTCCATTATAATGCTATTCAGCCCCGTAGCTAGGGATTTTTGGGGGGAGGGGGCCTTGGGGGGCCCACCAGCTAATTAAATGAAAGCACAGTGCAGGTGGTAAGTTGGAGCACCTTGGGGGCAGTCAGGGAGGGAGGGGCCCCAGAAGAAACACTAGGGGGCTGGGCCCCGTGGGTCCCATGTTAGCTACGGGCCAGATGCTATTAGCCCAACAGCATCCAAATGAATGTCATGGGTGAGTGAGGCTTTAGCCCTGGGCCTCCCTGAGCCTAGTAGTCAAAACACTACACCACATTGGCATAAGTCTTCTAAGAAGTGAAAGGATCCTTGGGGTCATTTCTCCTCACTGACATCTTCTACTCTTTCTAGACAAATACGACTGGAATCATCTATTTCAAAGTGGGCCCATATCCCAATCAAGTTTTTTGTTATCAGGCCGATACCGTTGGTGATGCCAGGTAGGGTTTTCTAGCTACATTGAGGTGCAGGGGATACTCGCTCTCTGTCGAATGTTTTTTCCTCAGCAGATAACACACCTCCCATTCTGCCTTTAAAATTCCTAGGCGTGACTTCAGGATGAAGATAGCATCTGGCGACTCTTCTAAAGGCAACCCAGTAAAATGGACTAAGAGCAACACTGAGAAAATAGTGAGTACCTTTTCCTTCCCATGGCTCAATGAATGAAGAATATTTGCTTGAAATATAAAGGCGAATATGGAGATGATACTTAAAGGGCTCTCTCTCTTGATAGGGGCTTGTGTGCCCACTTTGATCTTCCCAGCAATTTCTCTCGGCTTTTCTCACACCCAAGCTTATTAGATTGACTGCTGCTCAGTCTTGGGTTCTTTTTGGTTTACGTCTGGAGGTCTGGAGGAGTTTCCCAGAGGAGCTCAGGAGGACACCCTCTTTATGGAGGCAATAATATTTAAGTGGGCTTTCAGTGGAAGTGGATAGTTTCCTCCTCCTGTCTTTGGAGTCTGGGGATGCACTTCCCATGCCCAAATTCCAGAATTTAACTCTTTGTCTACACTGATAACGTTTCCAGTAATACCCTCAATAGCAGGTTAAGAGACACTTGTATTTCATTACGTTTATTGACTTAAAAGTAGTTTTTGAAAAGGCAAGAAGTAAAGAAGCCAGACAAGATCATGGAAAATGATGAAACAAAGATTCATTGGGACTTTGATTACAAACAGAGAAATGCCTAGAGCATAACACCCCCATGGACCACATCATGCCAGGCCCTTCTGTCTTCCACCGTCCTCCGGAGTTTGAAGATCACAAATACCAAGACCTACAAGTTGAGTTAGATTGCCTCTGGGAGAAGAAGGTGACCATTGTGTCAGTTGTCATTGGAGCCCTTGGAGCAGTGCCTAGAAGTCTCAAGAAACACCTGGACATTCAGGACATTGAGCAAATAACACCCGCTCAGCTCCAGAAGACAGTGTTGCTTGGAACAGCAAGAATCCTGCAAACATATATCTGCAATTCCCAACAACTTGGCTTGATCGCGAATTGCAGAACTCCATCTACTAGTCAAATATCTGACTGTGGCAGGGGTGCAGTCCTCGTGGTGCACCCTGGATAACACTAAAGATCTACAACATCTGGCTGCCAGACAATCATAGAATCTCCTGGCTACACTACGCACATGGCAACAATTGATCAATCGAACAGTCCTTCTCAGTACTAATGGATAAGCGCTATAGGAGATGGCGTCCAAATCTGCTTAATGAAATAATCTGACTGTGATGGAGGAGGAGGAGGAGGAGGAGGAGGAGAATTTGTATCGTCTTTGTCCATGGGCAAAAAGATATGGGCTATGAGATAATCATCATGACTTGGAAGACAAAGCCCACTAACACAGAAACATAGAAGCACAGGAATATACATATGGAAGAGTTCCCAAAGGTTATCTAGTCCTACCCCCTGCGCAGTGCAAGACATTCACAGCTGCCTCCCCCCTGCATTCTCCAAATATCAGCTCTTTGCTCAGAGGGACACAAAAAACCTCCAGGGCCCCTGAGCCAATCTGGCCTGCAGGAAAATCCCTTCCTGGCTCCCAAATGTTGATTGGGAATCACCATGGGCATATAAGGAAGGAGAAAGAAAAATAGGGCTGCACCCAGCAATGTGCCAGTAAACCAAGATAAGGAAAAGAGATTCTAGGTGACAGTTAGGGAAATTTAGAACTTAATTTCTGTGGGAAGGTTCAGTACAAAATGAACTATTTGGTCCCCTGATGAAGTTTTTTACAGCAAAATGGGTAGAGGATTTGTAGAATAATAAAGCTGGCTCCTATCATCTCTTTTCCATGTAAGAAAAGGCCACTGGATCATGCTTTCCCTCTCTCCCACTCATGATCTGCCTAAATTCATAGTGAGTCATAGAATCAGCATTGCTGTCAGTTGGTCATCTAGCCTCTGCTAAAGAAGAAGAGCCCACCACCTCCTGAAGAAGCCTGTTTTACTGAGGAACCAACTAACTGTCAAGAGATTCTTCGTAATGTTTAGCCAAAAACTCTTTTGATTTAATTTCAACCCATTGGTTCTGGCCCGACCTTCTGGGACAACCGGAAACAACTCCACACCATCCTCTAGATGACAACCCTTAAAATACTAGAAGATGGTTATCATATCAGCTCTCAGTCTTCTCATCTCCAGGCTAAACATACCCAGCTCCTTCAACCTTTCCTCATAGAACTTAGTCTCCAGACCCCTCACCATCTTCGTTGCCCTCCTCTGGACATGTTCCAGCTTGTCTATATCCTTCTTAAATTCTGGTGCCCAAAACTGAACACAGTAATCTAGGCGAAGTCTAACCAGAGCAGAGTAAAGCGATACCATCACTTCACATGATCTGGACACTATACTTCTGCTGATACAGCCCAAAATCACATTTGCTTTTATAGCTACTGCGTCACACTGCTGACTCATGTTCACTGTATAGTCTGCTAAGACCCCTAGATCCTTTTTGCATATAGTACTGCCAAGACAAGTCTCCCCCATCCTATAATTATGCCTTTGATTTTTCCTACCTAAATTTAGAATTTTACATTCTGAAATTCATTTTATTTGCTTTAGCCCAGTTTTCCAGCTGTCAAGATCATCCTGTATCCTGACTCTGTCTTCTACAGTATTTGCTACCCTTCCCAATTTAGTATCATCTGCAAATTTAATAAGCATTCCCTCTCTTCCTTCATCCAAATCATTTATAAAGATGTTAAAAAAAACAGGTCCCATGACAGATCCTTGAGGCACTACACTTGTCACTCCTCTCCTAGAGGATGAGGAACCATTAACAAGCACTCTTTGGGTGCGAACTGTTAACCAGTTACAGATCCTCCTTACAGTAATAGGATGCAAACCACATTGTACCAACATTTTACCTGGGGCAACAGCAAATAACACCACTCCATCCTCTATATGACAGCCTTTAAAATACTTAAAGATGGTTATCATATCATCTCTCAATGTCTCCTCTCAAGGCTAAACATACCCAGCCCCCTTCAACCTTTCCTCAGAGAACTTGGTTTCCGACCCCTCACCATCTTTGTTGCCTTTCTCTGGACTGCTTAGCAACAGCCTTCTTAAACTGTGTTTCCTAAAACTGAACACAGTACTCCAAGTGGGGTCTAACCAGAGCAAAGTGATACCATCACTTCCCATGATTTGGACACTACATGTCTGTTGATGCAGCCTTAATCACATTTGCTTTTTTAGCTGCTGTGTCACACTGCTGACTCATGTTCAGTGCATGAGCTGCTAAGTCCCCTAGATCATACAAATGGCTGCAATGTTGTCGACCACAGAAGTTATGAGTTTTCTGGACCCTAAAAAAGTTGCCTGCCCCCCTCTCCTTTGATCTTTGTGCAGAAACTGGGTGCTTATAAGAAGGAACTGAAAATACCAAAAAAGGGATGGAGGGCCTTCTTCCTTCAGGTAGGTTCTTGATTTCTTCTGCTCTCCCTTCCTTCTTCTGCTGTCCAGATGAAAGGCTTTCTCCTAACAGATATATACATAAAGGTTTGTGGTTCTTGAATTATTGCAAAGCTTCGAAGGACATAGTAAAAGCATAACTTTGCATCTCTGCACATGCAAAGTGCTTACATAAGAGACGCCAATGTTGGATCAGGCCAAAGGCCCATCCAGTCCAACACTCTGTCACACAGGGGCCAGAAATACCAGTGCCATCAGGAGGTCCACCAGTGGGGCCAGGACATAAGAAGCCCTCCAACTGTTGCCCCCCCAAGCACCAAGAAGACAGAGCATCACTTGCCCCAGAGCCCCTATCTATACCTTGTGGCTAATAGCCACTGGTGGACCTCTGCTTGGTCAACACAGGTTTATGAGCCCTCAGTCCACTTCTCCCTAGCCTGACTAACCTATCAGATCTTTTCCAAGCAATGTTTTGAACAGAACGGCAATTTCATCACAGGCCATCTTCGCAGCAGATACAAGCAGTGTCCAGTTAACATTGACATCAGAACTTCATATCATCCCAGATACTTTCCCATGTCCTGACTGCAGTGAAGATGAAGATGGATGCCATGGAACATTGGTCTGACGATCACCAAGAAATGTTAATCAAGCAATTCGTGTTTCATAATGGAGTCCTGGTGGTGGTTGTAGATCAGCTCAATATCTTAGGTGGTATATCAACGTGTACCTTTGGTGGTATAACAGGGGAAAAGGTTTTAAGATACAAATCTGTTGAATTTGTACACCTAGTGGTAGTAGATAGCCAGCTATCTGTTATAGCCAGCTATCAAGTTATGGGAACAGGTGTGTTGTTATGGTTAGAATACTGGATAGAGACTGGGGAGAACTGGGTTCATAATCCCTAGCTGGCCATGAATCTTAGCTTGGGGAAGTTACTGTGTCTAAGTTTAATATATTTTAAAGGGTTGTCATGAGGCTAAAGATTTGGGGTTGGACCTTGTATACTGCTGTGAGTTCACTGAAGAATAGGTGGGACAACAATCCCATTGTTGAATAAGAGCAAAGATGCTACGGATATTTGTCTAGGCATAGATACACATAAAACCCTGTGGACTCCAATCTCCATCATGTCTCTCAACCCTGTGTGTTAAGTTACACTGAGAAAGACAGTGAGAGGGAAATTTTTCCTCAAGGCAAGTGAACGTCACAGCTGCATAGGAATCTGGATTTCTCACTTCTCAATCAATCTCTCTGGGCAGTGCTCTTTAACCACTGTTAAGAAAGCCCTTTTCTGCCTTGCAGTAGTTGGGATGCTGATGTAGCATCTTTGATTTGCATGTGGCACTCAAAAGTTTAGCAAAGGGGTGTGAAACATGTAGCCCAGGGGCTGCATCAGGCCCTTGGAGGGCTTCTATCAGGCCTGCAGAGGAACTGGCTGTCTTCTGCTTCTTCTTCCAGTTCTGCTGCTGCTGCTACGTCATCGTAGGTTTGCAGATTACAGATACACACCTGAACAGCATACTCAAGATTGCAACAGCACAGAAATTTTGATGCAATAATTCAGAGCAAGAGGTGTCAGTTATCAGACACTGTTAAATGAACAAAATATTGCAAGAGTGCTAATGTTTTTAGCATGATTTTATTTTAAGTTTAAAAAAAAAAAACTGTGTTTGTGTCCTTTATAAAGTTTATATCCTCACTACCTGACGTTACATTTTATGACACACATGGCCCGGCACAACAAGGTCTCATTTATGTCAGATCTGGCCCTCCTAACAAATGAGTTCGACACCCCTGGTTTAGCACTTTTCCCTTTCCATTTCCATCACCTCAGTCCTACTTCCTCCATGGCTGCAATTCACCCCACTGGGGAAAACATATAGGACATGGCCCTAGGAAGAAAATGGAAATTACTAACAAGGCTTGCTGAAGTGGACCAAACACTGCCACAATTTGCAGCCAATTACGGGACCTCCAGTGGAGCCCCCCCTCTGAGTTCGTTCCTCAGTTGCCTTGAGTGACATGGTCCACCAAGCAGCCAGAGAAGTGGCTGCCCATCCCAAGCTTCATAAGTGGGTCAAAGTTCAAATTCCAGCTCCACCACGGATGCCCTTGAAAATTGCCACCTAATGGTCTTGGTATCGCATCTGTAAAATGCACCATCTGTCTTACTGGCATGTTTATGTGACTAACCCACAAAATTCCCTTCATACAATTGCTCCTGTCATCTTTTCATCTACTGTACTCTTATCTGTTCTTATCATTAATAAAGACGTTCTTCAAATGTTATTGTAGTCATTGCCGGTCATGGCAGTGGGCATGGTTGAAGAGGGGACAGATATGAGACAGAGGAAGTACTGGCCTGGACAGCAGGCATAAAGCGCTTGCTACTCGTGCCCCACATCCACAAACTGGGGAGAGTCACCCACCCAAGTCCTGATAGTGTCTTTGACCAGAGCCATTTCAGACAATGAAAACCCACAACCATTAAGAACGATTATCATTCCTTTTTCGATACTGTAGAATCTGAGCTACAGTGATCAGAACCCAAGCTCTGATAAGCTCCTATCAGTCTGTGGGTGGAGAAACTGATACAATGGACTGTGAACTGGAGCAAAGAAAGTGTTCTTTAGCCCTCCCAAGACACTTGGGATATTTTGGCCCCCAGAAACCATGGGGAAAAATTGGTTTACCCATCTAAAGCTTTCTACAAACACCAAAGTCCTGTTCTGCTGTCTCCCCAATGAACGGCAGTGCCCTGAAATCCCTCTCTTTCCTCCTCACTGCCTTTCTTTTTTAAGTTGGAGCTTTCTCCATAGGGTAAATGGGGCCAGAATAGACTTGACTTGAAAATGGAAATACTATGCGCAATCATAACTGGGGTTTGGATGACCCCAACAAATATTGAAAAATGATTTTAGCACTGTCCCAATGTATAAATAGATGGACCAACACCTATTATCTCCATTTTATCTCCATCTATAGACGTTGGTTTTGAGGTTTTGCACCACTTTTGGAATTAACATAAGAACATAAGAGAAGCCAATCTTGGATCAAGCCAATGCCCCATCAAGTTCAACACTCTGTCACACAGTGCCCAAACATACTAGGTGCCTTCAGGAGGTCCATCAGTGGGGCCAGGACACTAGAAGCCCACCCACTGTTGCCCCCCCAAGCACCAAGAATACAGAACATCACTTGTCCCAGATGAGAGTTCCCATCTATAACTTTATTTATTTATTTCATTAGATTTTCACCCTGCCCTCCCAGCTTACAACACAATATAAAACAATACAATATAATAATTCAATATACCGTCTAAAATCCAATCATACAGAAGTTTAAAACCACAACGATACAGCTTATTAAAGTGCTAGTATTTGATTCCTCATGTACAATCCGCTTCTTAGCCTCATTCAGATGTCCCAGGCACTCGGGTCAGGCTATTCTTGGGGGGACCCTGGGGTCAGGGTCAGTCTCCGTAACAGTCAGTTGTGGCAGTAGTGGTGGTGGTGGCGGCTCCAAAAGCCTGGTGGAAGAGCTCCGTTTTACAGGCCCTGATGCTTCATATGTTTATCCAATTCCCTCATGAAGCCGTCCATGCTTGTAGCCACCACCACCTACTGTGACAGAGAATTCCATGTGTTAATC
Source organism: Gekko japonicus (assembly GCF_001447785.1). Taxonomy (NCBI): domain Eukaryota; kingdom Metazoa; phylum Chordata; class Lepidosauria; order Squamata; family Gekkonidae; genus Gekko; species Gekko japonicus. The sequence goes on along the minus strand of NW_015177026.1, from coordinate 912,379 downwards.
ACATTTTGGGTGAAGAAGTACTTCCTTTTATTCATTCTAACCCAACTGCTCAGCAATTTCATTGAGTACCTGCAAGTTCCTGGGAGTTGAAATGACCCCCAAGGAAACCAGTGTTTGCAACCTGAATTGTTGTGTGGTATAGTAGGAGTAGGTAAAAGCCCTGTGTTTGTGATCTGTCAAAGCTTCCCTTATTTTCCCTTCCATGCCACATGGAAAAGCACAAATCGAACTTTATTGCAATTTTGGAAATGGGGTCATTCCGTCCCCCTGCAAGACAAGCCTGGACATGTTTGCAGGCATTCTTTGAATCTCACATTTTCCAGGCTTGAAGGAGCCATTCAGCTTGGAACTTTAGATGACCCCTAGCTCACTGTCCACTGAGCTGTTTTTTGTTGTGCTCTATCAAAGCACATTTTGGAAATGGGGTCATTATATCCCCCTGCAACACAAGCCCAGGCATGTCTGCAATCATCCACTGAACCTGTACATATTTTCCAGACCTGAAGAAGCCATTCAGTCTTCAACTCTAGATGACCCCTAGTCACTTGTCCATTAAACTGTTAGTTTTCCTTCAAATTTTCCAAAACCTTGAGTGACCTTCTCAACTTTACATATTTGGGGAGGTGAGGTTTACAATGACAGTATAAGGTGGTGTGAGATCCTTGCATATCCAACTGCATTTCTACTTTGGCACACCTGTAGTGTACTTCACTGAGGTTTTGCCTAGGCTTGAAATTCAAAACTCCTTTGAAGAACAATGGAAGGATGGAAGGATTGTGTCTTATGCTTTAAAAAAAGTGGGATCAATTTCTGTGAGGTTTTGATGTGTTCAATGAGGGGAAGTTTTGATGCTGATTCCAAATTTTACTCTTCTCTGTCCTGAATTGCTGAAGGAAGTTATTCTTGAGGCCTGATTTTTTTCCTTGTAGAGCTAATGCCATGATTGAGAGAACTTCAGGTTCCCATTACTTTTGCTGTAATTTGGGGTCACTTTGACCTTAATGCCAAAGTAGTGTAGTCATTTTTTTTTGTCTTAGGAGGGTTAACATCCAGCCCAATGAAATGTTCATAGATCCCAAAGGCTCGCACACTGTTTTCTGTTATTCGGTCTGGCCCAAATAGCAAGTTTTATGTGTTTTTTGGAGCTCAGCAATCGCTCTCGTGGATACAGTGATACAGTGATTAGATTACAACTCAGTGGTAGAAGCTACAGCTCAGTGGTAAAAGGTGCCAGAGACCATACGAAGACTGTTCGCAGAGTCATTAGCACAGCAAAGGTGCACAACCAGATTAAAGTGTAGATAAATATGTTATTCCGGAACTAACATACTCGACACTGAAGAGAAGATACAGAGATAGGATCCTAGCTACATCCAGGGGTCATTTCCTGCAGGAGTGCAGAGGAGCGGAGCCAGGTAAGTTGCAGAGCCCCCCCCCCAGTCCAAAACAGAGCACTGGCCACCTTTAAGACTAAGTTTTATTCAGGTACAAGCTCTCCCTCCTCTGTGAGGACAGATCTGCACGTTTCCCCCCCCCCCCCAAATAGCTAGCAATCCAAAACAGTCCAGTGGTGCCTTTTGACACACTTCCGGTGATGTCAGGAGGTGTGGCATATGCAAATAAGTTATGCTAATGAGCTCCTGCAGCTCTTTTCCCACAAAATGACCCCTGGCTACATCACTAGCTAGAAGGCAATGAGAGACTGAGTGGAACTACCCAGAAGAAGAAGGCTATTGCCCTTAAAGAAACACTCTGGTGACAGACAAGGAATGACATTTAACAGGAGAGAAGGTGCTGAACTCACTATCCTGTCTGTCCTTTTGCGGCCCCTCCAAGGTCTTCTCTTCTTTGTATACCAGACATTACCTGTTCCGAGAAAGACTACTGTGGCGTCCACGCCTTCACAGTGAACAGTGTAACTCATTCAGACCCAGTACAAGTTGTCCAGAGACTACACATCAGCCTCTTTGTCTACTCAGAAGCATTAGATAAGGCTGAGGCCCAGCAGAAATAATGGAAGCTTCTCTCTCTGAGAACCCAAGGTCAAGCTTACTGCAGTTTCAAAGAATGAGATAAGGAGGATGGGAGGCAGAGAGGGTGCTGGGAGACCATTATGCCTAATAGTTTCAAGGCCAAAGAATCCAGGAGGGAGTTTGGCTCATGCATTCCATCTCGTCAATGGAAGGACCCATGGGTGGGAGTAGGTACTTGCTTAACTGGACTCTACACAGCTGCAGAGTTTATGGTCTCATTAGGGCAATACACCTGATTGGCTAAGGTCACTTTGTTAGCAATGTACCTGATTGGTCAAGTTAGATCATTAGCCATACTTTTCATGGGTCAACTAGAATCACGGGTCACTAGGCATAAATTAAGATTCTTCATTGCAATCTTTGCCCTTTGTCTGGATTGCATTTAATTGTGCAACACCTTTTGGTACTGGTTGGGCCAGGTTGACCAGAGCACCTGTTCTGGATTTGGGACTTTAAAACTCTATTGGATTCAGTCTTGTCAGGTAACATCAGGATTTAGAACCAATGCTCGTGAATGTCATATTTACATGGGGGAATATTTAGCTTTATTATTTTATCCTCACTGCTCATATAATGTATATTCGTGTACACAGAAATCATTTGGGGGGGGAACGCGGGGGATTGCAGTTCCCCCGGGTGAGGTGCGGGGGGCGAGGCACCCATCCCTTGCTTCCGGCCACCCTGCTTCCAGCCCTCATTCAGCCAGGAAGAGGCAGGAGAAGAGGGAGGGTAAGTTGCTTCCTCCCTGCCTCTCCCCACCCCTGCCTGCCTGGGGCCAGGGAGGGCCTTGGCGGGGCTTCCTCGCACTCCCGCCGGCCTTGCAGGTCCACCGCCGGGCCCCTGATGTCAGGGGGTGTGGCATATGCTAATGAGTTATGCTAATGAGTTCCCCTAGCTCTTTTTCTACTAAACGACCCCTGCGTGTACATTCTTTTAATAAACATCATTAATTATACTTTGTGGTGTTCTTAGGATTTGGGCATTCAATCTGAATCCAGTACTTTAGTCCATATTGGCTACAGCTACCAGAATAATACTTTTGCGGAGTTCACCTTGTAAGCATCCTGCCTTGCAGGGCTGAATTCTGGAATCTAGACCCCGGAGGGCTAGAGAGTTCATCGCTTTAGTCTCTGGCTGGTAGGTTATTTAAGGGGACTGGTGGTAGCAATGCCCTGGGATTCTGAGAATTCTCCAGTATGTTGTGGTTTTGCCACAATCCATCACCCTTAAGGACACTTTTATAAGTTTATGACATGTAACTCTCTTCTATGTCACCCAGCCTGCACAGAGGTAGCTTATTGCAAGTAGAAAACTGAACTCATACTTTTGGTGAAATCCAGACATGGTGTTGACCATCCAGACAACATGAACCAAGAGGGTCCCTATCTAAGGGGACCACATATCAGGTTCTTTTAAGAACAGCCTCAGACAGCAATAGGCCAGTTCATTCCAGTGCTTATTTTTTTTTTATTGAACTCTCCTAAAAAGGAGAGAATTTTATTGCTTTTAGTTTTAAGAAAAAGGGAGGGTATACAGCGGGAGAAAGAAAAGAGTGAGTGATGTTATTTTTGGTAAGTTAGTAGTAGATTACAGTATTTTGGCTTCTTCTGTGGTTGACCGATCATCCTTCATCTTCACCTGTCAAAAATAAAATTGTTAATTATGTTAGGATTGTCCTTTTGGGTTAGTGGGTTTTTTTTTTTTTTACCATAATATTTTATTAGATTTTAATTCAGAAGTCTCTTAATGTGCTTCACAAACAAATCTTCATTTTTGGGGGTGTCTTCCTTTCACATCTCTCAGATTATACGACCGCCTCTTTCCTGCTCCTTTGTCTTCCGAGCCTTTGTCTCCGTCTCCCGAGTCGCTGCCGTCACTGCTACTTAGTTCTTCCCATTTAGCGAGTTCTGCTTCTTTTTCTGTACTAGCATGTCTTTTCAAAAAGTCCTGTGCTTTCAACATGGAGTCAATCCTTTCTCTTTTATCTTCAAATCTGAAAGTTAGTCCTTCTGGAATCAACCACCTGTAGTTAATTTGATGGTTTTGTAAGAATAAGGTCAGTCCCTTGTACGCTTTCCTCTTCATTCTAATTTCAAATGGAACATCTTTTAAAATCCTTATTTTCTGCTCTCCAGTTTCCAACAGCGATGTTGATGTCGCTCTCAGAATCTGGTCTCTTGTCCGCTGTTTAGTGAATTTGACTACCACTTCTGCCGGCAAATTGTTTTTCTTTGTAAAGTTGGAATCGGCTCTGTAGGCCATATCCATCTCTTCGCTTAATTTATTCGCTTCAATGCCAGTCAGTGGTGCCAAAGCATCTGCCAAGATACTTCTGAGGTCTTCCTTTTCCGTTTCCTTGATGCCTTGAAATTGGAGAGTTAAA